>NC_034599.1:14308534-14364160 GCF_900095145.1 Mus pahari
CCCCAGCTGCTGACTTTGAATTGTCTTTAGGTGAGGCTGTCTTTGATCCCAGTTGTGAACATTTTATGTTATCCCAGTTGTTTCCTGCTAGCCCTTCCAGGTTTGCATTCCTCTGTTTTTGTGTATTTACTTCCCTATTTTCTTCTGTATAAATAGTCTGATGCTCAATTTGACATTTTGCATTCAGATACCACACTCTCTTGTGTCCGTGTCTGTTTGTCACCCCTCATTCGCTGAATCCTCGCTCACCTGCAACCAGAGACCCGTTCCCCGCAGATCAGGGACCCCAGAAAAGTCCGTCTGCGGCAGGGGTGGGGTGGGGAAACCACTAGATAGGTCCAGAAACCAGGAATGGGAGAGGCTCCCAGGTCCCAATGGGGATGACATAAGCTGAAATGTCCAATAGTGGGGAGATGGAATCAGAAGAGACCACCTCCAGTATATAGACATGGCCCACAGTAGAGGGATGCGGCCACCCATCTAGCTATTATTATTATTATTATTTTTTTACTGAGAATTGTTCCTGTGTAATGGAAATGAAGGAACAAAAAATGAAGCAGAAACTGAAGGAAAGATCATCCAGAGACTGACTCAACTTGGAATCTACCCCATGTGCAGACACCAAACCCCAATACGATTAAGATGTGCTTGCAGATAGGAGTCTGTCATGGCTGTCTTCTGAGAGGCTCTATCAGCACCTGGCTGAGAGTGGTGCACCTACTTACAGACTCCCATTGGACTGAGCCAGGGTACCTTTAAGGAAGGTTTAGCAGAAAGACTAAAGAAACTGAAAGGAATTGCAACCACATGGGAAGAACGACAGTATCAACTAATAGGACCCTTGAAGCTCCCTGGGATTAAGCCCTCAACCAAAGAAAATACATGAGCTGGTCTGTGGCCCCCACTACATATATGTATCAGAGGATTCCCTTTTTTGGACTCAGAGGGAGGGGATGTGCTTGGTCCTGTAGAGGTTTGATGAAGCATTGAAGGGGGCGGTGCTAGAGGGATGAGGTGGGGAAGACCTTATAGGCAAAGGAGAGGAGAGATGCAGTAGGGTACACATAGCTGGGGAGGGGGAATGGAAAGGAGAACAACATTTGAAATGTTAATAAATAAAATAATTAATAAAAACAAGCTGTCTGGCCCTTCCAAAGTTGAGAAACATGTGCACACCTTTTCAGTAATTCTGCTCTAAGTAACACAATATATTTTATTTGTAATAGATTCTAAGAGAACATTCAGTTAACAATTGTGGTTTTGTCAAGGAAGTATTTTTGTTATATCAAATCTTTTCTTCAGAAGTACAAATGTGTTAAACATACTCCCACAAAAATTTCTATATACATCTCTGTTCATATTGCCATGTGATGTTTAACAAAAGTATATGGTTAATCCCTAGGCAGGTGAAAAGTATTACCTAATTATCCAGCTGGGAATAAGAATATTCAACTTAGTCGGGTGTGGGGGCACATGCCTTCAATACCAGCACTCTGGAGGCAGAGGCAGGCAGATTTCTGAGTTCGAGGCCAGCCTGGTCTACAGAGTGAGTTCCAGGACAGCTTGGACAGGCTATACAGAGAAACCCTGTCTCGAAAAATGAAAAACAATCAAACAAACAAAACAAACAAAAAATTCAACTTAATTCCCCTCAAAATCCTCTTTCTATGTAAAAATTGAAAATTTAGAGTTTTAAAATGATTATTATTCTCAATATTTTATGCTTTGAGTTTGTTTTCTTTGCACTGTATTGTTGCTCCATTATTAATTATTATGAATACATGTTCACAATCAATATTTAAACAAAAACCAATACAACAAACTGTTTTCATCTCTTTTATAGCCTCTTCTGTGTAAAACGTGTACTTTGAAGGACACCGTTAGCTATCATTGACTCCCAACACTATCACTGTGGTCCTCATGTTTCTTGCTTCCCCATCTAGTTGACTATGCTATGCTTAAACAATATTCGCAGTTCTGTCTTCCTCAGACGTAGAATGATGGGAGTGGGATACTTCCAGTTCATAAACAATATATACTGTGGATGCTATCTTTGGAAACACTTTTACCAGATATTTAAAGAATCATAGGACTTGGTTTATGTAAAACCGCAGAGAAGGAGAGCCTTCCCTTGGGTACCAACCAACATTGGGGCATCTTGTCTAAACACATTTCCTGATGAGGCACAACTAAGCAGTCCAGGTAGTGGGGAAGGGGATCCAATGGCAGGGAACAGAGACTGAGATAGCCTTGTTCTAACCCTTGTGGTTAGGGAACCACATGAACACCAAGCTGCACATTTGTTACAAAGTTACAGATGGTCTAGGTTTATCTCTTTTATGCTCCCTGGGTTGGTGTCCCAGGCTCTGTGAACCCTATCATTTCTTCTACTTTTTTTGTTGCATCTCAGTTGCACAGTGATCAGTTATGATAAGGAATTGAGTCTTAAACCTTAAATATTAATGAGGGTAAGAAGTTTCAAAATGGACAAAGTAGTATAAGATTACTATTGTATTACAGTAATTTATATGGGAGATAAAATTATACATCATAAGCAATAACACAGCTGTTTAACAAATTCTTGGCTCCTGCTTAAAAATGCAAAATTCTGTGTGTTTAAATATGTTAGACTTAAGGTGTATTTGTAATATTAGATCCTAACGTGTTTTTCCTGAAAAGTCCAAACATCTCTTACTAACATAAAATTACTGAGATAATTTTTATTTCTGTTTTTGGTTTTTTTTTTTTAGAAATACAACTAATTGATGTTCCCTTAGCAGGATATTATTTAGAAATGATGTTTTTCAGAAATGAATATGTTTGGTTCAAAAGCTTCCTTTCTCCAGCTCTTGGGGCATCACCTGGGATTGCTACTGATTTGACCTTAACAGATGAGTCATAAGTCATTTAATAGGTTTGAAAACTTCCTCAGTAACTTTTAAATTCACCTTCATTCCATTCAGCTGATGCGGATCCATAAAACAATATGTCACAGCTATAAAATAAAAGAAATTCAAATGAAAGAAAATTTCAAAAATTCAGTTAAATAATAAGCAAAGAAGCTATATGCTTTCTTCAAAAAATACAAACAAGTGATAAATAGAGTTTAAAAATTGTTCAATATCATTCTAATCATCAGTGAAATCTGTACAAGTCTTATTGATACACCACTTACATTAAAATGCCACCATCAGTTAATAGCCAGTAAAAACATGGCATTTATTCACAGAGAAACTTGCTCTTTCAAAAACTGAAGTGGATGCCAATATAAAGGTATAAAGACAAATATTTAATAGTTGTATGTACATTTTTATCCAACTGAACCAACTAATAGTCCTCATAAGAAATTAATTTTAAGCAGTAATCAGTTTATATATGTATAAGGTGAAAATGGTATGAAGACACAACAGAATTTTATTCCACCATAAACATAAATTATTATCATTTTAGGCAAAGTTAATTAAACTAGATATTATTTTGTTAAGTGAAATTAGGCAGAGAATGAAAAATGCCATATTCTCTTACATATATTTGAAAGCCAAAGATGAATTTACAGGAGATAATATGATGTTAATTATGACAAGTTTGGAAAGATATGTGACAGATAAACAGAAAATGGACAGGTATACAGTATATCTAAATTGATGAACTAACTTCTAATGTACTATGATTGACATATATGAACAACATAAATTCAAGTGAGTTTCATTCAGTGTTATCCATTGAAATTAATGGAAAATATTGGAAGTAGCACTTTGATTGCCATGATCTGATCATTACATATTTTCTACATATGTCGAAATGTTTTCTTGCAGTTCCCAAACATGTATAACTTCTAATTGTATATATTAATATAATTATATCAGTAAGATTAACATCCCATCTTTTTGTTATATGCATATATACAAATACATATGTATGGGTCACTTTTAAATAACAGACAGACAGACACAGACCAACAGTCACATACTTTGTCCCTGATTTTATAACATAAAAGGAACCAATAGCATAATTGAGACAGTTTTTCCACAATAAGTAAACATAGAAAATTAATAAATGAAATCTGGCATTATGTCAAGCACTGAATTTAGAAGGATTAGTAAAGGGATGGTCAGATAATTGGAAATTAGAGGAATCTTGTCAGAGTGATTTAACTATAGAATCTAACTAAAGAAGATAACGTATTTATTAAAGGGAAATCATTCTACCTATGGCTTTCCTCAAGGTTTCTTTCATTTCTTTCCTTATTCCTCAAGCTATAAATGAAGGGGTTCAGCATCTGAGTTACCACAGTATTCATCACTGATGCCATTACAGTCATCCTGGGAGAGTCCGTTCCTGAAGAGCTGATGCACACACTTAAACCTGTCCCATAGAATAAAGATATGACTGACAGATAAGACCCATAGGTATAAAAGGCTTTATATCTTCCTTGCACGGATGGTATTTTCAAAACAGTAGAGACAATTTCAATATAAGAGAAAATGATTCCAGAAAAAGTAATGCCACCAAATGTTAAACTTGCAATATATATCAGCATAATGTTGATGGATGTGTCAGAATAGGCTACTTAATGAACTGCGTAATTTCACAAAAGAAGTGAGAAATTTCCAAGTTTTTGCAGAAGGACAGCCACAGCATCATGAGACTGAGACGTAATGCATTAGCTGTGCTGCTGAGCAGGGAGAATAGGATGACTAGATGACACAGATACAATTCATGATAATTGTATACCTTAAGGGGCAGCAAATGGCCACATAGCAATCACATGCCATTGCTGCAAGAAGGCAGCACTCCAGACTAACAAAAACCATGGCAAAACAAGCCTGAATGAGGCATCCTGCAAAAGTTATGCTTAGATTCTGTTCTTGGATGTTCACAAGCAACTTTGATATTGTTGTGGTACTTGTGCAAATATCAGTCCAGGATAGGATGGAGATAAAGAAGCACATGGGAGTATGAAGATGGAAATCTGAAATGATGGCCAATATTATGAACATGTTTCCAATCACTGTTACCAGTTATATAAACAGAAAGAGTCTAAACATGACAGGCTGCAATTCAGGGTCACTTGAGAGGCCCAGAAGGAGAAAGTCAGAAGTAGTTGTTTGATTTATGAATCCCATGATTTTCAGATACTGAAAAAATAATTGGGGTAATTGTACAGAAAAAAATGTCCATCAGTTTAAAATTCAAGACATGCTTTATAAAGTAAAAATCCCTTTCCCTCTTTGTTTTGTCCCCTCCACTCTCTATCCATATGTGTGTCGGTTCCCACTTGTTTCTTTCTCCTTCTGTCTTTGTGCTGTTTTCTATCTCTTAAATTTTCTCTCTGTTCACCCTTCTGACATATTATTTGATTGTTTTTGTTTACTACATACCTTCTCTTGTACCCATTATAGTAATGATAACAACAACATGGTATACTATATGTAGTTGCTTCACTGCAAAATTTTTTACAAAGGAATAACTAGTAGAAATACACAAAGAATATTACCTTCAATATTAAGTATAAAAATCAATATAAAATCAGATTTCTAGTTAAATACATCTGAGTTCAATGGTTCTTCATTTGTAATAAAAATACACATGGAATTCTCTGAGCTGCTTCAGTGTGTTCATTAATAATATAATAATATGGCAGAACACCATGAATCATCCTAGCTATGCATTAATAGTCAGTTATAAAGGAACAGCCATTGATCCAAAATAAATCTTGATAACTAAGATGCCTTTAACAGTGTCATTGTGGTTTACTTTTGCCTTTGGCATGCCAAACTATACATTATATTCATCTTCTTTGTGTCCTTATCTCATAAGCACTGAATGACTAATATTAAAATACAGATACCAATACAAATAATTAAGTCAAAATCCTTCAGAATGCTAAGGTGCCATCATGATTGAACAGCACCTGTCCTTTCCATAATGTAAAACACACTTCACAAGAAACAAATCTTGGAAAGAACCTTCCTGTTATACAGTAATGAAGTGATGATGTGTGAACTCAGAGGCAGTTGTGCTGGATACCTTCCTGAGAAAGTCTGTTGTATGGTGATCTCAGGTTTATATTTACGGTCTCTGAAGTCCCCAGAGTTTTACCAACAAAATGTATCCATTAGACTTTTTACCCTAATGGATTACAGGGAAGCATAAATCCTTAAGGAGAACACCTGCCTGGTGAACAATTTGTTTTAGGTGATTAATTCAGACAGAGCCAAATAGAGCCTATCCATGTCCTTCTGCTCTGTGACTTTTGTGCTATATTCATTAAAGTATTTTGATCTTCAATGTAACATGACTTAAAAATTATTTCTTAATTTTATTTTTCATTTGACAATATAATATATATTACATAATTAGATGCAAATTGATAATTCCTTCTTGGTATTTAGGTTTGGAGATATATTTAACATAAATAAGATGTACATACACCTACATATATATTTAAATATATATACATTATATGTATATGTGTATATATATATATATATATATATATATATATATATATTAAAATTCAACATCCTCTATTATGAAAGTCATGACAAAGTTTGGTTTAGGAAAATAGTGCATTAACATTAAATGAGACCAGTCCATATACAACATCATGTTAAATTGTATATACTTGAAAATACTTCTTGTAACATTAAGAAAAAGCTGAAGAAGTGGACTATTAACCTAAAACTGTAATAGTAACCAGCTTCAGTCACAAATATTTCACAAACTATATGTAAACCAGAAAAAAATCCACAAACCAATTCCAGGTTTCAATTCACTTAGAAAATAATCCTCAATTTGTACATTTTTCCCAGCCTTTCATATCACATTTTAATAAACTGACTATGATTTAGAAAATTAAGCATAAAATTCAAAACCCTCTATTGAATTTCAAAATATAGCTGCAGAATTAGGAAAAAATAATCAAAAGAGAAATTGTAGGAAATGTACAAATTTGAATTAATTCATCTGGTTTTGAAGAAACATTTTATTATTGAGGAAGAATGCAAGAATATAATTCTTTGTGTCAAATGAAAATGAAGATATAAAATATAACAGTATTTCATATTTTAGAAAAACAAGAATAAAGTCATCTTTAAGTCAGTAAATTGTTTAGTGAATGCCAGAAATCATGGGCAGTGCCTAATTCTGGGGAGAATGAAGTGAATATTTGTGTAGATCTATCAGTCCTTAGCCTGTACACGGTCCCTTACTTTAAGAATTTCTCTCCCCTGGCTTCCTTTTTTGATGAAGATGTAGAACTCTCAGCTCCTCCGGCACCATGTCTACCTGGATGCTGCTGTGCTTCCTGCCATGATGATAATGGACTGAAATTGAACCTGTAAGTCAGCTCTAATTAAATGTTGTCCTTTGTGAAAAAAAAAAAAAGGGCTGGAGAGATGGCTCAGCGGTTAAGAACATTGACTGCTCTTCTGAAGGTCCTGAGTTCAAATCTCGGCAACCACATGGTGGCTCACAACCATCCATAACAAGATCTGACTCCCGCTTCTGGAGTGTCTGAAGACAGCTACAGTGTACTTATATAGAATAAATAAATAAATCTTNAAAAAAAAAAGAAAAAAAATTCTCTCTTCCATTTATAAAAGGGCTGATAGGAGGTTGTCAGAAAGAAAATATATCCCATGAATCCAGTAGGGCTGAAGGCGAGTCCCTGGGCCATTGAGTTAGCTCTGGCATTGCCCAAGCCCCTAGGTTCATGGAAGACTAATGTCCCTGGCAGTGTATTATAGCTACTTCTCCTGGGAGCAGCAGGGTCTCCAAGAGCCTTGTTATTAGGTGTCCATTGACTGTAAGGAAGCCTCTTTTTCCCCATAAGACACAATAAGTATGAGCTATTTAAAAAGCATATTTTGAATGAGTATCAATGTTGACCCCATGTCTTACAGCTATTTGGAGTGCCCTGATTGAGAACGATCAATTCTGTCTTTCTCTAACATGATTTCTAAACTGCCTAGCAGTTTCCTGATCTATTTAATTTTAATTTTATTTAATATTTTTTATTACACTCCAGATTTTATCCCTCTATCAGTCCAGTACCTCCTCACCGCACTCCTGCCTTCCTCCCTCACTTCCCACCCCACCTCTATACTCCCTGGGACATCCACTCACTTGAAGAGGTGCATCTTCTCCAATTGAACCCAGACATGACATCCCTCTGGTATATATGTGTTGGGGCTTCATATAAGCTAGTGTATGCTGCCTGGTAGGTGGTCCAGTGTCTGTGAGATCTTGTGGTCTAGGTTAGTTGAGATTACTTGTTCTCCTACAGGGTCCCTCTCCTCCTTAGATTCTTCTGGATTTTCCCTATTTCAACCACAGGTATCAGCAGCTTCTGTCCACTGGATGGGTATAAATACCTGCGTTTTACTCTTTCACCTCTTGATGGGTTTTCTGGGAGGGCAGTCATGTTACGTCTCTATTTGTATGGACTCCATAGCTTCAGTAATAGTGTCAGGCCTTGGGACATCCCCTTGAGCTGGATCCCACTTTGGGCCTGTTGCTGGACCTCATTTTCCTCAGGTCCCTCTCCATTTCCATCCCTGAAGTTCTTTCAGACAGGAACAATAATGGGTCAGGGTTCTGACTATGGGATGGCAACCCCTTACCTCACTTGATGGCCTGTTTTTCTTCTGAAGGTGGGCAGTGTAAGTTCCCTCTCCTCACTCTAGGTAATTTCATCCATGGTTGCTTCCTTTGAGTCCTGAGAATCTCTCACCTCCCAGATCTCTGGCACATTCTTGGGGGTCCCCTCAACCTCTTACCTCCCAAGGTTGCCTGTTTCCATTCTTTCTGCAGGCCTTCAGAGCTTCAGTCATTTTCCCCATCAATACCTGATCATGTTCCCCACTTTACCTCCTCTCCCCTTTCCCACTCAGTTCCCTCCCTCCCTCCACCTTGCCTTTGCTCTCTTCTCCCACGCAAGTGGGATTGAGACCTCTTCACTTGGATGGTTTGGGTTCTTAACCCTTTAGAGTTTTGTGGAATGTATCCTGGTTATTTTGTACTTTTAATTAATTAAAAATTAGTTGAAAGTCCTTTAGGGTCTGAGTTACCTCACTCAGGATGATATTTTGTAGTTCCATCCATTTGCCTGCAAAACTCAGGGTTTCCTCGTTCTTAATAGTTGAGTAGTATTCCATTGAACCACATTTTCTGTATCCACTCTTCTGTCGTGGGTTGTTTCCAGCTTCTGGATATCACAAATAAGGCCACTATGAACATGACAGAACACATGCCCCTGTGGCCTGGTGGGGCATTGTTTGGGTATGATTCAAAGAGTGGTATTGTTAGGTCTTCAGGTACATCTATTTCCAATTTTCTGAGGGAATTCCAGAATGGCTGTACCTGTTTAGCATCCCACCAGCAATGAGGAGATTTGCTCTTTCTCCACACCCTCCCTAACATGGGAGTTATTTCCCTAACTTCTTTCTCAGTCTTTTTATCATTTATATAAAGGAAAGCTACTGATTTATTTGAGATAATTTTTTTATCTGGCTACTTTGCTGAAGTTGTGTATCAGCTGGAGAAGTTTTCTGGTAGAATTTTTGGGGTCACTTTTGTATACTATCATATCATCTGCAAATAGTGATACCTTTATTTCTTCTTTGCCAATTTGTATCCCCTTGATCTCTTTTTGTTGACTTATTGTTCTAGCTGGGACTTCAAGTACTGTGTTGAATAGATATGGGGAGAGTAGACATCCTTGTCTTGTCCCTGATTTTAATGGGATTGCTACAAGTGTGTCTCCATTTAATTTGATATTGGCTGTTGGTTTGCAGTAAACTGCTTTTATTATGTTTAAGTATGGACATTGAATACCCGATCTCTTCTTTTAACATGAAAGGGTGTGGGGCAATGGGCTATGCACAGACAGCCTGGTTTCCAGTTGAGGCTAGATCCTGAACCCCAGGACCGACAGGTAGTGTAATTCACTTACGTGGAACGAGAGGAGTTCTCCTATGTCTCCTGGACCCTGGCTCCTGTCGGAGTTATTGCCCCCACCACCCCCACAGGAAAGGCATGGCTATCAGCCACTTAGGAATTGCACCAAGCCCTCCTACATGCAAATAAGGATTCCCCCAAACTCTCAGTCCAATTCAATGAGAGGTGCCTGCTCTCAAACCCCAAATCACCCCCAGAACTATATAAAGAGCCATGCAGGGAAATAAAGGTATGCAAGAACTATTCCTTTGTCTGAGCCTTTTGTTCCAAGAGTTGTAACACTTGGGAAGAGATCTCTCCTGAATAGCCTTCCAAGTTCCTGCTGCATTCCTCACTGGATTGTTGGCTTTTTGCCCCCTCAGCCTGACCTGACTCAGTTCAGAGAGGCTCGGAGTTACCAAGCAACCTGGAAGGCATGGCAGAGGTTTTGTCTCCCTGCCTGCACTCACTTCCCCTCGCTGGGACCTTCCCACCAGGCCTGGATAGAGATCTCCCTGCAAAACCTCTGGTACCCACAAAAGGGTATTGCAATTTGTCAAATCCTTTTTCTGCATTATGATCATGTGACTTTTTTCTTTGAGTTTTTCTTATATAGTGGATTAAGTTAATGTATTTGTATATATTGAAACAATCTTGCATAACTGGGATGAAGCCTACTTGATTGTGATGAGTGATGGTTTTGATGTTTTCTTGGATTTGGTTTGTAACAATTTTATTGAGTATTTTGCATAGGTATTCATAAACGAAATTGGTAGGAAGTTCTCTTTTTTGGTTAAGTCTGTGTGGTTTAGGTATTAGAGTAACTGTGGCTTCATAGAACAAGTTAGGTAGTGTTCCTTCTGTTTCTATTTTATGGAATAGTTTGAGGAATATTGGTATCAGTTGTTCTTTGAAGGTCTGATAGAATTCTGCACTAAAGGCTTCTGGCCCTGGGCTTTTTTGTTTGGGAGGATTTTAATGACTTCTATTTCCTTATGGGATATAGGCCTGTTTAGATAGTTTTTCTACTCTTGATTATTTTGGTATGTGGTATCTGCCTAGAAAACCATCCATTTCATCTAGATTTTACAGGTTTTTTTTGTTTTGTTTTGTTTTGAGTACTAGGCTTTTGTATTAGGATCTGATGAGTTTTTTAATTTCCTCCTTTTTTGTTGTTATGTCTCCCTTTTCATTTCTGATTTTGATCAATTGTATACTGCCTCTGGGCCCGTTAGTTAGTTTGGCTAGTGATTTATCTATCTTGTTAATTTTCTCAAAGAACCAGATTTTGCTTTTTGTTAATTCTTTGTATTGTTCTCTTTGTTTCTATTTTGTTGATTTCGGCCCTGAGTCTTGACTATTTCCTGCCTTCTACTCCTCTTGTTTGTGTTTGCTTCTTTTAGTTCTAGAGCTCTCAGGTGTGTGCTCAAATGGCTAGTTTAAAATCTCTCCAGTTTGTTTGTTTTACGAGGGCACTTAGTGCTATGAATTTTCCTCCGAGTACTCCTTACATTGTGTCCCATAAGTTTTGGTATGTTTTGTCAATAGTCTTTAATTTCTTCTTATTACCTTACTGACCAAGCTATAATTGAGTAGAGAGTTGTTCAGTTTCCACATGTATGTGGGCTTTCTATTGTTTTTGTTGTTATTGAAGACCAGCCTTCATAAACAATTGTGTAATATTTGCAGAAAAACAAGCAGATCAGACAAGTAGCTGAGATTTTTTTTTTATTTTTTCTTTTTGGTTTTTCAAGACAGGGTTTCTCTGTGTAGCCCTGGCTGTGCTGGAACTCACTTTGTAGACCAGGCTGGCCTCGAACTCGTAGCTGAAATTATTATCAGTTGCTGATTTGGAGACTGATGTGTGCACTTCTTGTAGCCAGGTAGAACTTCTAGTGGAGGAAGTAGGAAATGAACTGGCCCACTAATTCTTCTACCCAAAATTTGTCCTACCTACAAGATGCACAGAGATAATCAAGGGGCAGAGATTGATTGAATGGCCAACCAACGACTTTCCCAACTTGAAACATATCACATGCTATATAGTTAATTTTTGATACTATTAATAATACTATTCTATGCTTTCAGGCAAGCGCCTTGAAAAATTGTCTTTTGAGAAACTATACAGTAGTATATGGAAAAAGATATACAAACATACAACCAAGCATCAGGCATGTTTTGTTAGTTTTGTGGAAGAGTGGGGGATAAAGTTGAAGGAGCTGAGGGGGTTAAGTATACCATGAGGCCCACAGAATCAACTAACCTGGGTCCAATTGGTGTTTACAGAGCCCAAACCATGAACCAAAATGCATACAAGGGATGTATCTAGGTCCTTTACACATCTGTATCAGTTGTGCAGCTTTGTCTTCTTGTTGGTTAGCTAACAATTGGAATGGAAGCTATCTCTGACTAAGTTGCCTACTGTTTGACATCATTCCTCTAACTGGACTACCTATTTGTGCCTCAGTATGAGAGGAAACACTTAGGCTACTGTGACTGTATATCACAAAGTGGGGTGGTATACAGAGGTGATTTCTCCTTCTCTGAGGGAAGGGCAGAAGCAATGTGGGAAATGATTTTATGGTTCTGACTAGGAGGCAAGGAGGGAGAGGAGAGGAGGTTTGATATGGATGTAAAGTGAATAAAAAAATCCTAAATATGTGTCTAGAGTATGGTACATATATTTCAGTTTCCAAAAATGAAAAATGAAACACATATATTTGCTAACTTTCATTTCTTTGTGTGTCTCTGGGGTTCTTTCCTATCTTTAGTGAAGTTTGGTTATATAATAAAGAGGGAGGAGGACATTGCCTTATAACTACTTTATTTTGTTGCTATGTGTCAGAAAATACATTCTTTAAAAACTTGCTGTTAACATAATGGTTTTATGAAATTTTGTAGCATCCAGCACATTTTCTATCGATAACTGATCTATTTCATTTTTTTTTTTTTTTTTTTTGTGCTAGTGGGACTTGTAGAACCATACATTGTCTTATATGTGTTATAATCAGAAGAAGATTTCTATTTCTGGTCACTTGTAATTGAAGAAACAGAGAGGTTAATTCAGAACCATCTTGAATATGTTCAGTGGTCTTTATGCAAAATTACTCTTTCTGCACATTGAACTCAGTTACTTAATATGTTAAGAGATATTTGAAATTCTAATAACACTATGAGAATTGAATATAACTCTGATTTTTGATTTGCATTATAAGGACTTTCAGCTATGTTATTTATATATTCTGACTTATAGCTTGCCTTTCTTGATTTTTTTGTCAGTATAAAATATAGGAGATCCAGAAACTGGTGTCCCTTTTATTATACCAGTGAGAATCTAATAGTTCTTTTTTTTCAGAGAGGAAAATGTTTAGAGTTTTTTCATCTTATATCTTATAGTACATTATGAATGGTAGTCAGCACAGGAAATCAAACATGAACTTGGAAGTAGGCACTGAAGATGATGTCATGAAGGAATAGAATTAGTCTCTTGTGCAGACTAATTTCTTATTCCAGCTGTTCAGGGATGATACTTGCAATAGTAAGTCATCAGTCAAGAAAATAATCATAATAATCAATGATCTTTTGCCTACTAGACAATCTGAAGGAGACATGTTCTCAACTGAACTTTGCTTTTTCTGTTTGACTCCTGTTAGACATAGTGATAAAAAAGAAAGAAAAGAATGAAAGAACAAAAGAAAAAGGAAGTAAAGAAAGAGAAAGAAAGAAAAAAGAAATGAAGGAAGGAAGAAAATGAGCAAAAGAAAGAAAGAAGGAAAGAAAGAAAGAAAGAAAGAAAGAAAGAAAGAAAGAAAGAAAGAAAGAAAGAAAGAAAGAAAGAAAGATGGAAGATTTTCTCAAAGAACCAGCTCCTGGTTTTGTTGTTTATTTCTATAAATCTTTTTGTTTCTATTTGGTTGAACTCCGGCCTGAGTTTTATTCTTTCCTACTGTCTCCTCCTCTTGGGTATGTTTGCTTCTTTTTTTGTTCTAGAAGTTTCAGGTGTGATAGTAAGCTGTTAGTATATGCTCTCTCCAGTTTCTTTTTGGAAGCATTCAGAACTGAGCTTTCCTCTTAGCACTGCTTTTATTTGTGTTCCATAAGTTTGGCTATGTTGTGCCTTCATTTTCATTAAATTCTAAAAAGTCTTTAATTTCATTTTTTCTTTCTCCCTTGATTAAGTTATCATTGAGTAGGGCATAGTTCAGCTTCCATGTATATGTGGGCTTTGTGTTGTTATTGTTACTGAAGACTAGCCTTAGTCCATGGAAATCTGATAAAATCCATGGGATGAAATTTTCTGTAGATATCTGTTGAAAGCATTTCGTCCATCACTTCTAAGTTTTACTGTGTCTCTGTTTAGTTTGTGTTTCCATGAACTGTCCATTGGTGAGAGCAGGATGTTGAAGTCTCCCATGATTATTGCATGCAATGGAATGTGTGCTTTGAGCTATAGTAAAGTTTCTTTTATGAATGTGAGTGCCCTTGCATTTGGAGCATAAATTTTCAGAATTGAGAATTTTTCTTGGTAGATTTTTCTTTTGGTGAGTGTGAAATGTCCTTCATTATCTTTTTTGATAACTTTTGGTTGAAAGTTGATTTTATTTGATATTAAAATGGCTACTCCAGCTTGTTTCTTGGGACCATTTAATTGGAACTTTGTTTTCCAGACCTTTACTCTGAGGTAGTGTCTGTTTTTTTCACCAAGGTACATTTCCTGTATGCAGCTAAATGCTGTGTCCTGTTTATATATCCAGTCTGTTTGTCTATGTCCTTTGTCAGGGGAATTGAGTCCACTGAAGTTAAGAATTAATAAGGAAAATTGATTGTTGCTTCCTGTTATTTTTGTTGATAGAGGTGGAATCATTTTGGGTTATCTTTTTTTTCGGTTTGTTGAAAGATTATTTTTTGCTTCTTCTAGGGTGTAGTTACCCTCCTTGGGCTGGAATTTTCAATCTATTATCTTTTGTAGGCCTTGATTTGTGGAAAGATATTGTGTAAATTTGGTTTTGCCATGGACTATCTTGGTTTCTCCATCTATGGTAGTTGAGAGTTTTGCCAGTTATAGTAGCTTGGGCTGGCATTTGTGTTCTTTTAGGGCCTGAATGATATCTGCCCAGGTCATCCTAGCTTTCATAGTCTTTGGTGAGAAGTCTGGTATAATTCTGATAGGTCTGCCTTTATATGTTCTTTGGACTTTTACCCTTACTGCTTTGAAATTCGATATCTGCATCATGAAGCGGTCAAATTATATTTAATATCATCTCCAGTTTTTCAAATTTAATTTTATAAATATCTTTAGTTTTGGCCTCTGATAATCAGAGGCATCATTGTTGGAGTATTTCTTTCTTGATCTTTCCTGGATGTTTTGTTTTATGTATAGAAGTTGCTCTGACCTTAAAATCTGGATTTTTAATGTCTAAGTTCAGAGCAATGATGTTTAATTTTTTTGCAGAAGGGTATTCCTCCTGTTTGGTAAGGGGACTATGAAAGGTCCCCTGGGCATTTTTCGATAAGAGGTTACCTCATTTATCTGTTAATAATCTACATTTATTAGGCCAATGTGAGCCTTTTCCATACCTTTTTCATATTCCTGAAGACATAGGCCTTCATTTGGAATCAGTTTGACTTTATTGGCAATTTGTTCTGAAATGACCATCTTTACACAATTTAAGACATTTGACAGGTTAGATATTTCAAAACCTTTAGTCGTGGACTCTCTTATCAAGGTCATCCAAGGTGACTGATATGATATCTAATTTCAATGGTATTTCTAATCCATTCATTTATAGTGACTCCAAACACCCACATCTTATCTTCTCCAATTTATGCTTATAATTCTATAAGCACAACAACCATGAATGAGGCTAGTGATATTATCCACAAGATATTTGTTTGTTTGTTTGTTTGTTTGCACTGAAAATCTCACTTAGGTTTTCATGGTTATGAGACAACAAATAAAACTATCTCCTTGCAATGATGGCCTACAATCTATGTGGTCATTTGTCACCCACTGCACACTTGTCAAATTAGCATTTGCTTCTGTATCCTATTGTTTCTACCTTCCCTTCTCATTAGTAGTGAGCATTTCCTAGTCCACAGTCTGATGGCACCCCTGCTATTCTTCAGCGCATCCCAGAATCCACACTTTTTTTGTGTGAAGTTTTGCAAACATCAAGCTTATTCTCAGACTTTCATCAATATCATCCTGATATATTTAGTTGTTATGATGGTTTCTGAAGTTTCTCCTTGTGATATATTTTTCTTGTCTATTCAAATTGCCTCCTTTATTTTGAAGACCTGATTAGTAAAATGAATATATAAAGCCATTTAATCTGAAAGTGTCTCCTCTCACTGGTCCCACTATTATATTGCCATGGTTCTGTTGTGGACCACTGCTGCTTTGCAGTTACTATTCCTTTTTATTTGTTGTAGTGCCAATAATTTACATTGGGACCTCTCTATTGAGGATCTGTATTCCTGATTTAGGAATTAGGAATATTCTTACTCATATTACTTTCCAGTGATTGTCTGATTGGTTTGGGTATTAGGTTTCTACAATCAGTTAAAAGTAATGGAGATACTGAATATCTTACACATCCTCCAATATGTTATTTCAAAATGACTAGGTGATATAGTTTCTCACTACTCTGTCCGTTAGAATTCAAATCTACATTTGTCATTTGTCTAATTCTGCTATGTTTAGCAAGTGTTTAATCTCCCAAGCTTCTTTATAGAACTGATTATACTGAAGCCAGTCCTTAGTTACAGTGGGGAGAGGGAACTCAGAACTGTTCCTGCCTAAAAGAACTGCAGGGATAAAAATGGAGAAGAGACTGAGGGAAAGTTCGTTCAGTGACCAGTCCAAGTTGGAATCTGTCTCAAGGGAAGTCTCCAAGGTCTGACACTATTACTGACGCTATGGTGTGCTTAAGAACAGGAGATTAGTATGGTGGTCTTCTGAGAAATTAAAATAGCAGGTGACTGAGAGAGATGTAAACATTTAACCCAACGATTGGACTGCAGTCTGGGAGCCATTTCCCTATGGATGAATTGGTGGAAGGCTGGAAGAAGCCCAGGAGGAGGGAAACCCCATAGGATGCCCAGCAGTCTCAACTACCCCAGACCCCTGAGATCTCTCAGACTCTAAGCCACCAACTAGGCAGTATACATGAGGTGGTCTGAGACCCAGGCACATATATAGCAGAGGACTGATAGGTCTGGCATCAGGGTGAGAAGATGTGGCTAACCCTTGAGAGACTTGAGGACCCAGAGTGAGTGTAGGACTGGTGGTGGAGGTGGTGGAGAAGAATGGGATAAGGCACGTTGGGAAGAGGGAACAGAAGGGGGTCAATGGCTGACTGTAAAAAAAATTAATAATAATACCAATAATAACAAAAAATAATAATTAATAATAATAAAGGAAAGTGCTTGATTTGGAAGCATAGAGTAGAGCTTAAGACCCCATTATAAAACAAAATAAGAATTCAATATTTTGTGTCTTTGCTTTGAATCCCAGCAATGAGGAGTCTGAAAAAGAATGATCTCTGGAACTCTATAGCCAACATAGTCTATTCTAATCATCTTGTCTCAAAACATACAGTGAATGATACCTAAAGATCCAAGAAAGCATCACAGGATTGACCTTTGTCCTCCTCATGAGTCTAAATATATGTAAGCCTGTAAACAAACAAACACACACTCACACACACACACACACACATGTGAACATGCACATGCACAGGCATACACATGAACACAAGTACAGATATGTACACTAACATCAAAAAAACAATTACTTTTAGGTATGAGGTGCAGAATTTTAACTCATCATTCAGTAGGCTATTGTAAGAGGAATTATAAAAATCAGATAATCCTGGTCTCAGTATCTATGACTCATTAAAAACTACTGAGACTTGTTATTACTAAATCACACACTCTTTGTTCTCTAATTGCATCAGCATGCAATTTCAAGTCTAGTTATTTAACACATAGAATGTCAGCTACACTTACTTGGTTTTAACTCCTATATAGTATTTTAACAACAGACATTTCTTAATAAAGTTTGATTAGAAATCCATTTTATAAGTCACTTGATATGCATTCACTGATAAGTGGATATTAGCCCAGAATCTTAGAATACCCAAGATACAATTTGCAAAACACAAGAAAACCAAAAGGAAGGAAGACCAACATGTAGATACATCATTCCTCCTTAGAATAGGAAACAAAATACCCATAAAAGGAGTTACAGAGACCAAGTTTAGAGCTAAGATGAAAGGATGGACTATCCAGAGACTACCCCATCTGGGAATCCATCACATCATCAGCCACCAAACCCAGATACTAATGCACATGCCAGCAAGATTCTGCTGAAGGGACCCTGATATAGCAGCCTCTTGTGAGGCTATGCCAGTGCCTGAGAAACATAGAAGTGGATGCTCACAGCCAGGTATTGGATGGAACACAGGGCCCCCAATGGAGGAGCTAGAGAAAGTATCCAAGGAGCTGAAGGGGTCTGCAACCCTATACGTGGAACAACAATATGAACAAACCAGTACCCCCAGAGCTCGTGTCTCTAGCTGCATATGTATCAGAAGATGGTGTATTCAGCCATCATTGAGAAGAGAGGCCCCTTGGTCTTGCAAACTTTATATGCTCCATAGAGGGGAATGATGTGGGAGTGAGTGGCCAGGGGAGCAGGGCAGGGGGAGGGTATAGGGGACATTTGGGATAGCATTTGAAATGTAAATGAAGAAAATATCTAATAAAATAATTAAAAAAGAAATACATTGTAGTCACTTCATGTTATTATTTTTCACTGTACTTAGAACTATTAATACTGTATATATTTAATTCTTACAGCTTACATTCTTTAAGCAACTTAATCTGAACTCACATAATTATTTTGTCTTCATATACACACCCTTACTTACTAAGACATTTTCTATGTTCATATCCTCTTGGTCACATGTTTTAGCATTTTCTTTTATTTTATGTTTTTCTTAATACCATGAGACTAAATAATATTAGGAAATGTATTTTGCATTTTTGTTAGGACTTTTTATCCCGGGAGTGAAATTGTTGCAACTAAGTATGGTGAGAAATGAATTACTTTCAAAGGGACTAAAATTTTAACATTTTAAATCATCATTACTGGAGTTAAGCCATTTAGTATTATAGAATCTGTAACAGTACTCTCTTGCTCCCTCTTACCTCTGGACACCAAATACACCAAATACACTTTCCTGAGAGAAAACATGCTAGAGACCAGAGTTTAATAGCTCAAAGAGCTCTAATGTACAAATGAGAAAACTTCCCTTTTTCACAGTGTGTCCTTTGATATCCCCCCAGCAGCATTTGGACACGTTTAGCTTATCAATATGCAAAGACAAATAAGGACAATTATGGTCAGGGTGTATAGTTCTAGTACATATAATCTAGCATTCATAGTTACATTTTCCATTCCAACATAATATTTTTATTGGATGACAGAAAATATTATGTAGTATATCACTAACATCAGTAAATTGGTGCATTTTTAAAAATAACTTTAATGTTAAAAGGATTAAGATGTGACATTGTATGCAAGGTCTGTGAAATGGAGGTAAACAGACATGATAATAACAGGGAGTAGTATAATCATGCCCCAGGAGTAAGGATGAAAACCATCTGTATTTTGTTTTATCCCTTGTGTTTAATGAAATGTACTCATCTGGCAGAGATGGCTAATGAGTACATTTGGATATTTTGCCACTGGGGATACTGAAACTATAGGTGTTAACCTTTGAAAACTGATATAACATCTCTGACCCTGGTGGACACCAAAACATATGAATTTTCTTTGAGATGAGTCTCTCTAGCAAAGAAGTGATGACTCAATTTCTTTTCTTCACAGTAACATACCTTTTGTCTTCAATATCAAGGTACTGTTTGAGTCCTGTTGATGTTTAGACTAACCATATAATGTAAAGTGCCTTAGCTAAGGTTGAGAAAGTGAGATCTTATGTGATTCATTAAATAATTCATGCTTAATTCACGTTGATCCCTTTATATTTATTACAAATTCTAGTCATAAACTATTGATTTCAAGGATGATACATTGCTATAATTCTACATAACTCTTATTCTGAGAGGTGACTTTAGTTTTGGGTATATCTATGATATTTATAATTGTCTTGATAGGGATAATCTCTTCCTTGATAACTTTTTTTCAGATTAATGAATGAAATTTTGTATGGTAGTCTATGGTCATAATAAATGATAAAATATGAGTAAAGGTGATGTAAGAATACCAAGTTCTGAGCATGAATCTAAGGGATTTCCTCTTTGTGCATATTGAGTACAGCACTGAACATTCTCAACAAGCACTGCTATCTTTAAAGCTAATTATTGTAACTGATTCTTACAGGTTACTTTCCAAGAGTTTTAAAACTATTATTTATAAATTTGCATGTCTGTGAGTAATACAGTGGGACTAGGAAATATATACAAACATGATAAATTGACTAATTCAAAGTAGTCAACTGTTCATTCCATATATCCTACTGTAGGACATAGGGATTTCTCACTTTCTTGGTGAGTTTTCCTACCACAGATCTATCTGTATTGTATTTAGAGCTTTGAGTCTGGTATTTAATCAAATAATCTAAGCAGAGCCAATTTTGTTCTTCTTTATCATCAAGGACTGTTTCAGACAGAATCATTCATATAATCTAAACAGTTTTCTTTAAAAGGTCCATGTAATCCTACAATATAGAAAGTTATGCCTTCAAAAGTCTACAAAACTGTAGTTAATTTAATCTCTTTGTTTGATTTTCTGTATGTTTTTCCTTTTATTTAATACATTTTTTAAAAGCAAAATGCAACACCTCAGCTTATGAGAACAACTTAACAGTAAAAGGTAACAAAGAATCTCATAGCTAACATTCTCCATTTTGTATTGAAATTAACTTGTAAAGGAGAAGGATTTTATTTCTTTGGCTCTTGTAATAAAGATGAACTCTAATTCTATTTTCTAATCTTTATATAAGCCTATCTAGGTAGTAGATGCAGTCTACCTATTGTACCTCAATTTAGAGCAGCTTGAGTATGTTTATAAAGAAAGGTTTGTTTGGGAGGAAAATACCAAAGCTGTAAGAGCAAGTCAGGGGTCTCAGCCTAATATGACAACACTGTATGGTCCAGATATATGAGTAATATTTAGTCAGAAAATTCAACACTTCAGTTAGATAAACGTTCTGACCAAATTTTTTCCAGTCACTGTTTATTTTTATAACAGGGAAAAGATTAATCTTTCCCAAATATTTTCATGAGTAAATAGAGTAATTAAATTAAATAATTCATCCACAACATGATGTACCATTCTCATTTTACCAAAAAGTCTCAACCCTTTATGAAGAACTACAAGCAACAAGGTAATGCTGAGAATGAAAAAAAACATCTCCAGAAGGAGCATGCTAATTTGTTAACCAGTACCAAATGGTTATCCCTGAAAGCATACATAAGATTTACATTATATTTACTGATATGATTATACTAGTAATATATGTTTACATATACAGTGCAAAATAATTAATAAGAAAAGGCTGTGGATTTTAAAATGAGAAAGTAGGAATATGTCAGAGGGTTTGAAATGAGAAAAGTAAGGTAAATATAATGTAATTATAGAATAATCTCAAAAAATTTAAACAAGCAGATTGATATTTGACAAAATTTTTATAAGGAAGTTTACATGATGTTTGACGTTTGCTCATATTTTTGTCTGTATAATCCCTGAAATGCTTCTGACTAAAAGCAATAGATTATATTATATACAGTTTTATAGGCTTTTGTCAATACATAAAGCCATATTGTTTTTTGTTTTTAAATCAGGGAACAGATGCAATAAGAAATTCTGTGGAGGAAGAAATCAACCAAAATAAACTATTTGAATACTATGCATTTGCTATACTAGGCATTGTTTTTATATGTTACATATCTCCTCAAAATTAATCATATTACAAAGTGATCTAGATGGCTTGTTAGAATATAGGCTACTGTCTCTCATGTTTCTCATATTAAGAGTTTATTTGGAATAAATATGATTCAGTCAAATAACTTATAATTCTAACATCTTTCAATATTTGGTTATTGTTACATTTTATTTTACTCTGTATTTAAAATAGATCGTCAAAGACATGGGAGATGAAAACCAGACAGATGTTTCTCACTTCTTTCTTCTGGGACTAACAGATGATCCAACTGTGAAGCCTGTGATCTTTTGTCTCTTCCTGTTCATGTACATGGTCACCATCTTGGGAAATCTGCTTATTATCCTTGCTGTATGCTCTTATTCTCATTTGCAAACACCCATGTACTTTTTTATTTCAAATTTATCCATTAATGATATCTGCTTATCCACAACCGTCATCCCAAACATGTTACTGACTACTCAAACACAGGATCAGAGCATCAGTTATGCAGGCTGCCTTACTCAGCTTTGCTTTGTCTTGCTATTTGCTGGATTTGAAAGCTGTCTTCTTGCAGCAATGGCCTATGACCGATATGTTGCTATTTGTTATCCACTGAGTTATACAAGCATCATGAATTTTCACTCATGTACTCTACTAATTCTCTTCTCTGTTTTCATTAGTGTTTTGAACATGGGACTTCTTGGTCTCATGGTATTAAGGCTATCTTTCTGCACAAATCTAGAAATTCCCTTATTCTTCTGTGAACTTTCTCAGGTCATGAAGCTTGCATGCTCTGACACTCTTATTAATGATATTCTGATATATCTTGCAACATTTATATTTGGTGGCATCCCGATCTCTGGTATTATTTTCTCTTATGTCCAAATTGCTTCTTCTGTTTTGAGAATACCATCAGTAAAAGGAAGATATAAAGTCTTTTCCACTTGTAGTTCTCACTTGTCAGTGACTTCTTTGTCCTATGGTTCAGGACTGTGGGTTTATATAACCTCTTCAGTTGCTATTTTACCCAAGAAGACTTCAGTGGCCTGCATTATGTACACTGTAGTCCCACAAATGTTGAACCCATTTATCTTTAGCCTTCGAAATAAAGACATGAAAGGAACTATGAAAAAATTCATCAGTAGAGTAGCTTCTCTTTGATAGAAATGCTTTCCTTAAACTTCTATTTGGTAAAGGAATATATATATATATATATATATATATATATATATATATATATATATATAAATAATTTAAAATTGTACTGAAAGCAGGGTTTCCTATGAAAAAAGAAAGCTTCATAGGAATTTTAAATTTTTATTATGTTGATGTGAACAAATTTTCAGTTTTAATTTCTTCAATGAAAAATTATCAACATTGATGAATTTAGAAATCATAATTATTGTAATTTATGCTACTTAGTTTTTTGGAGATTCATTTTATTTTTAAGTATGTGTATATATTTTGTATCTGTATATGGGTATGTATATAGGAATATGGATGCCAGCAGAAGGCCAAAGAAGGTGTCAGAATCTCTTGAGAATGAATTATGTATAATTTTGTGTCAACTGATATAGGTGCTGAATTGGAGCTCTAGGTTTATATAAAAGCACAAAGAGCTCATAACTATAACCTATATCTCTCTAGTATATACTTTTGATTTAATATTCTTTAGATATAGTTGAGAAGCCAGGTCCATTTTCATCATATCCTACCTTTCTGAATATTTATAAATTAAAAGTAGCAAGTCTAAATATTTGACCAAGAAAGGATTTTCTAAGGCAGAGGGAGAACAGTAAGGATAATTTGGCTATGTACATGTACACATATGCCCATTCTCAAGTAAAGGAAAAGTTGGAGAAATTTTAAAATAATACAAAACTGACCAAGAATATAATGCTACTTGTGATGAAAGGTTTCACCGGTACATAAAAGACATGAGCTTAATTACTTCTTCTCAGGTATACAAGAAAACATGTGAATTAGAAAAACACTCCACATGTGGTGTGATTCTATTCATCCCCCTAATATTTTCACTACAGTTTTTCAAAACAGATTGATAGATAAGTACCTACGACTAGTGATATGGGATGAAGTAGGAGGTATCAGAGGATCGTGATGTGTTTTAAAACTGAAGAATGGGAAAGAAAGTCAATCTTCTGCTTTCCTTGCTAAAGTAAAAAAATAAAATAAAATAAAAATGCCTGAAAATTTAATGGTGTAGTGCTGCATACTGATCTGGATAAAATTGTTGCGGTCTATCATAAGAATACAGCTGTTAGTATCTATAGTACTGATGTTTCAATATCCACAGCTTCTCATTATTCAGACATTTCATTTCCATTTGATCATAGGGGAGTATATAATCCTTGAGGAGTAACAATAAGCATTAAACAAGTATTAATTGGATTATTTAGTCATTAAGAGTTCAAGAAGATTTCCCCTAATTCTGATGCACATTTATTTTACTTCTCTTTTATCTCTAAAATCTGGTTTCCATTATAATTATACTTCTTTTTTATATACATAGAGAATACTCTACTAATAATCATGAAATATAGATATTTTGGGTCAGTGAAAATTCTTTATCCATATAAGTAGATTTGTTAACTGCAAAATAATGTGATAACTTGGTAGACACATGCTTGGAAGACTAACAATATGTCAGTATAATAATACATTGTTATTTCCTTTTCTATTTAAGTGTTACCAATATAGTTTGTCTATGCATATCAAAATGTAATATTTCATTGCTAGCAATTTATTTCATTATAGTAAATTTTGTATGTTCTATATGTGTAAATTTGTGTATTGTGATATATATATATATAATTTTTATTATCTAGATTTGAAAACTCATTAATACAGCCATAGTAGATTACCCATAACAACTTTCCTTTGTATATTATAAACATTTTATTCTCTAATCATCCAATCATCGGATTAATTTTTTGATTGAATAAATAATTTTTTTGAAAAATTTCATCCTGTGAACAGTGTCTTTTGATTAGAACAATTTTTTATTACCTCCTTTCAGCTCCTCTCAAGATGTCTCAAAGCATTTGTCTCCCTAACTTCACGTTCTTTTTGTTTAAATTAATGAGTGACTGAATCCAGTTAGTGTTTCCCACATAGCTGTATACCTGTGAGTGAGGAGACATTTTCCAGATATTGAGCCATCTATTAGTGGCCACAATCCTAAGAATAATTACTATCCATCCATCAAGCATCATCATCTACCAATTATTCTTCTACTAAGAGTGGGGCCTGTGGAACTCCTTTCTCTCTCATCAATTTTAGAATTTTGACTGCTTTGATCTAATATAAATGTGCATGTAACTCTGTTGCTGGAACTCATTATATTTATTGATTACTAATTACTTTTTAATCTATAGAGAATTATGTTTTGGGTCTACCCATTATTGGCCTCTTATGTCAGTTATTTATATATAACAGTATTTTAACAAATGTTCCCGAGATAAGAAAAGTTCCTGATGTAAGATTTTTTTTTCATGGATATATTTATGTAGCTTATTTTTTTTCTGTATAGTTACTATGGATAAAAGTGGATAAATTGTGAAGGAGGTTATAGTAAAATAATTTAGAAATGGTTTATGTATGTTTCTCCATGGTTATATCATAAAAGTTCACATAAACTATGTGAAAAATTTTGTTGCTCATAATTGTCACTAATTGATATAGTTGTTTTAATTACAGATATTCTAAATACATACATTTACATTCATTTTGGATTTGTCTCCACTATTCAAAAAATTATAACTACATTGAAATAGTAAATGGTACTTTGCAAGTAAAATGTTTAATATTTGCACATGTTAAAAAGATGTACTCACACATAAAAAAAGAAGAGAGTGGAAACTCACATGGTAACTACTATAAGCTGTTGAAATTCAAATATGGATTATTTGTATAGAAACCATCCTATGTAGTTGCTGATAGGGGCAATTACTGGTTTTAGTAGGAAAAAAATTCTTTTGTTTTTTTTTTTTCTTTTGTAAGGAAAGAAAAGTTCTTTAAAAAATATATGGCACTAGAGTGTAAAACTATACACCTGCATCCAGTGACGCCCCCCACAGCTCCNGGAGCCTCCGCCTGCCTCCTGTCAGATGTAGAGCTGGTGGGAGGCCAGAGTGTCCATGAAAGGGCGCACCAGGTTGTCTGTGGAGAAGTAGAAGATGAGTCCAAAGGTGATGGAGATGGGGAGGGCGGGCAGGGCCTTCTTGAACACGGCAAGCAGCAGGAGGGTGAGACACAAGCCAATGAGGATGGCGATAAAGCAGGCCAGCGTAGTGTTCCAGTCCCCGTTGCCGGTGGCTGCAGCCTTGCCCACCAGGACACTGTAGAAGATGAAGTCTCCCAGGCCGAGCTTCACACCCCTTTCCTCCTCCTCCTCCTCCAGCTCTTCCCCTGGGTAGCCAGGCAGGGGGGCCTCGAAGGCTTCCGGGTATGAGGGCTCCCCAAAACTGTCATAGGAGTCTTCTTCCATCTCTGGGTCGTAGGGGAGCTGCAGTGCTCCTTGAGAAGAGGAAAGAAGCAAAATAAATAAATAAATAAATAGATAGATAAATAAAATCAAAATAAGTAACTTAAACAAAAGGAAGGTTAAGTTCAAATCAGGGAACTTTCTCTTTTCAGTGTGGTATATTTGCAACTCCTAAATATTGAAAGTATAGTTTCAGAAAAAGACAGAACCTCAGAAAAAAAGGACTGTACTCTTAGTGCCACATAATTTAAAGATCAATAAAAGTGAGAATAAGAGGAACATTGAGTCTAGGAATGTAGTGACAGAATCCCTATGGCATTCTGACAGAAGAAAAGGAAGAGATTAAAGGAAAAATCAAAAACAAAAGCAGAGAATCAAACTGCCATCAACACTGGACACATCAGTGAGATTTTCAGTACAACTATACAAGAATACCCCAGTCTTTGTAACATAGAAAATTTCAGAAAACCTTTTCCTCTCCCCTCCTCCTTTGTTTTAACCTGAGCACATATAGAATGTGATGTAAAAAGATTTCATCTGACTCCAAGAGACAATTCTAATACCAGTATCACATAGATAACCCTGATAAAATCCCATGGGAACACAAAGACATCAATATAAAAAATGATTTTGAAAGAGAGAGGGTTATTGATACATGTGAAAGGGAGATGAGAGATGAAAAAGGTGAAAGCAATCAGAATTTATTACATTAATATATGAAATTATCAATGAACAAGTTTAGTTAATAAAAATTATGTTTCCTATGAGTTATTTGACTAGAAAGTGCTGCAAACTTACTAAGTAAATAAAAAAATGAATGAATACTATTGATTTTTTAAAAACTGCTCATCAGATTGATGGCATGATTCTATTAATTTAAATAACATACTATTAGATTTTAAAAGGCAGAGTCCTCAGGTTAGAACTCAAATGGAAGCTTCTTTCCTTCTACTTAGCATTCTTGGGCTAGAAAGCACTGTCTATGCTGCTGTGGGAGAAAAGTCATCAGGAGCCACACTCAGCTGAAGACCTTGCATGCTACAATATAGAATGGATGAGCATTGTATTTCCACTGGTAGAAAAGCAGCAAGACTATCTCTTAGATAAACACTGAATTCTTTTTTCATATGAGATTTGCTCTGTAGGGAAAAATTATACATGTATTGTAAGCCTGGTTAATATTCTGTAAATTTGGAAGTAATACGCACTAGCAAGTAAACTGCTACTGGTTTGCTAAAAGTACATGTTGTTAAACCACATTATATTTTCTTATGTTGATAACCTGAAAACCAAGGTATAGTAAAGCTCCTACTTAGGGTCAGACAACCTTCCTTTACAGAAAGTTATAGTTAATTCAGAGGATCATAACCACTGAAACTATTCTACTAAGTGAATGTTGTTTGCTCAACTATAAAGAAAGCAATGCTATCAGACACTCATAGTGAAAGGAAAATATCAGAGGAGGGATTGAAAAAAATGTAATGGCCAGAAATAGAGACTGCTACAAAATGTGATTTTATGGTTTTGCCATGCTGGTGCAATCATAAATTCACAACACCTCTTGCTTTGTGTATATCAACTGCATAAAAATAATAAAAATTAGGAGGAGAAATGGTATCAATATATGGATATCATCATATTATAAACATGTTTGAAATTTTCAAAAATAAAAAATAAAGCTTCTAAGTAGTTGTAGCTAGCTTCTAGAGCTAACAAGATCAGCAATGTTAGCTTAAAGTTTATATCTTTAAAACTCATCACATGAATTCAGATGACATCAAGAAATAAGAAATAAATAATAGGATACTGGTAAAGAGGGATACTTATTGACAGATAGTGGCAGTACGAGTGAGCAAAACCTTATAAACATAATCATGGAAGTTTTTCAAAAACTAAACATGGAATTACCATATGAGTCAGTTATACATAATTCAACATACACCTAAATTTCTTTATATAACACGACAAAGATGATAACACATCCATGTTAATGCATCTCTATTTATATTAGTAAGGAGAGAGTAAAAACATAGATGTTCATCAACAGTTCAATGGATAATGAAATTGTGCTACATATATATACAATAGAAATTCACTCAACTATAAAGAAATATGAAAATGGGAGAAAAAAGAACAGATATAGAAAGAAATGTTTAAGTAAGTAATCTAAACACCAAAATGTGGATATCACATTCTTCATTGTATGCAGAACACATTATATAAAGAATGTTAATATGTATGTACACATATGCATCTACATACATGTGGCACTGTGTGTAAATCCTAAACAATGTAGAAAGGAGACTAAGTGAGAGTAAAGGTAATAACAAAAAATAGGAGGTGGATAAGAGAACACATGTAGTATAGAAAGAAGAAAGAAGATTGAGAGGAAACTGTTGTAACAACAACAACAAAAAATCAAGTATAATAATGATGCTAGAGTAACAAGGCCAGAGGATAATATATTAAAAGAACATGATGAAAGCTGGGTGTGGTGGCACATGCCTTAGGCAGGCAGATTTCTAGTTTGAGGCCAGCCTGGTCTACAAAGTGAGTTCCAGGGCAGCCAGAGTTATACAGAGAAACCCTGACTTGAAAAACCAAAAAAAAAAAAAAAAAAAAAAAAAAGAACATGATGATGTCTAAGCCCTTATGTGTTGACTTAAAGCTCCTCTACTGATAATAGCCAGAAATTGAAAACAACATTTATGTTCCTTCCCAGAGGAATGAATGAAGAAAATATCATTCATTTACACAATGCAATATTTTTCACTTGTCTGTAATTACTTTATTACTTTATTACTTTATTTATTTATTTATTTATTTATTTATTTATTTACACACACTCCAGATTTTATTCCTTCCTCCCTGGTCTACCCTCCAACTATTCCATATCCCATACCTCTTCCCACCACCTTGTTTCCACAAGGATGTTCCCATCACCCACCCTGACCCAACCTGACCTCTAAACTCCCTGGGACCTCCAGTCTTTTGAGGGTTCTTCTCTGATTGAACCCAGACCCAGCAGTCCTCTGCTGTATATATGATGGGGGCCTCATATGTGCTGGTGTATGCTGCCTGGTTGGTGGTCCAGTGTTTGAGAGATCTCAGATGTACAGGTTAATTGAGACTGCTGGTCCTCCTACAGGGTTGCCCTTCTCTTCAGCTTCTTCTACCCTTTCCCTAATTCAACCAAAGAAATCAGCAGCTTCTGTACATTGGTTGGGTGCAAATATCTGCATCTGACTTTTTCCAGCTGCTTGTTGGGTCTTTCAGAGTGCAATCATGCTAGGTCCCTTTTTGGAGTGCTCCATAACCATGGTAATAGTGTCAAACCTTGGGGCCTCCCCTTGAGTTGGATCCCACTTTGGGTCTGTCTCTGAATCTTCTTTTCCTCAGGCTTCTCTCCATTTTCCTCCCTGCAGTTCTTTCAAACAGGAACAATTATGAGTCAGAGTTTTGACCTTAGGATGGCAACCCTCTCCCTCCCTTGATGCCCTGTATTCCTGCTGGAGGTAGGCTCTATAAGTTCTCTCTCCCTACTGTAGATCATTTAATCTAATGTACCTCCCTTTGATTCCTGAGAGTCTCTTACCTTCCTGGTTTCTGGTGTATTCTGGATGGTCTACCCAACCTCCTATCTCCCGAAGTTGCCTGTTTCCATTCTTTCAGCTGTCGCTCAGGGCTTCAGTACTTTTCTCTCATCCAATACCAGATCAACTCCCTTCCACATTTGCTCCCAGTTTCCTCCCTCCCTCCCTACTTGTGATTGCTTTCTTCTCCCTCTCAAGTGGGACTGAAGCATCCTCAGTTTGGCCCTTCAGCTTGTGGACTTTTGTAAGTTCTGTGGAGAATATCATGGGTATTCTGTACTTTGGGGAGGCTAATGCCCACTTATTAGTGAGTAGATATCATGCATGTATTTTGGGTCTGAGTTACCTAACTCAGGATGATATTTTCCAGATTCTGGTTATCACAAATAAGGCCTCTATGAATATAGAGGAACACGTGCCCCTGTGGCATGGTGGGGTACCTTTTGAGTATATTTGAGTGGTATCGCTGAGTTTTCAGGTAGATCTATTTCCAATTTTCAGGGAAACCTCCAGATTAATTTCTGGAATGACTGTACCAGTTTGCAATCCCACCAGCGATGGTGTATTGCTCCTCTTTCTCTACATCCTCTCCAACATGTGAGGTTTTGATCTTAGCAATTGCGATTGGTGTAAGGGTTGTTTTGATTTGCATTTCTCTGATCACTAAGGACTTTCAACATTTCTTCAGGTGCTTCTCAGCCATTCAACGTTACTCAGTTATTCTATAAGATTCTTGTATGTTTATAGTCATCTCTTTCATTTTACTGTGAATGTGTTCTTTTATGAATTTTTTGAAAATATTTTCTGGCTTTTGGAGCTGTTTCTCCTCTCCTTCCTATATTACTATTCTTAGGTTAGGTCTTTTCATGGTATTCCAGATTGCCTGGATGTTTTGTGTCAGGAACATTTAATATTTAACATTTTCTTTGATTGATATCCTTCCTTTACTCTGTCTTCAATGTCTGAGATTCTCTCTTTCATCTCTTGCATTCTGTTGAACAACAGATGCTTGCCATCTGCTGTTCCTGTTCTCCTTTTTAGGCTTTCCATTTCTAGGATTTCCCCAGTTTATATTTTCTTTATTGCTTCTATTTCCATTTTCAGGGTTTGCACAGTTTTATTTCTTTACATCACCTGTTTAATGACATTTTCCAATATTTCTTTAAGGATATTTTTTGTTACTTCTTTCAAGATCTCTATGTGAGTGATTGTATTTTCCTTTTTTATTTAATGGATTTATTTATTTCCTCTATAAAGGCTTCTATCATCTTTATATGATTGGAATTAAAGGCGTTTTTGAGTTTTGGTTTTATTAGTATATCCAGGGCTTGCTGTAGTTGGATAGCTGTGCTCTTAAGTTGTCATATTGCCCTGGATTTTGTTGATTGTTTTCTTTCTATGGCCTGTACTCATCCATTGTAGTAAGTATTAGGAGGGAGCTTCAGCTCAATATTCCTGGCATGTTAGGCCTCTGATGGATATCCTTAGGCTATATGGTTCTAGATGAGCAGGTTTGATGAAGGTAAGTGGAGAGTAGGTAGGATAATGGAGGTAGCTCAGGGCATCATGGGGTACCACAGCACCATATGATACTTTTGTACCACATTCCTAGGAAACAAATCAGGAACCAGAGATTCGAGCATCAGTAACAGAATACAAGAGATGGAAGAGAGAATCTCAGGTGCAGAAGATTCCATAGAGAACATGGACACAACAATCAAAGAAAATACAAAATGCAAAAAGATCCTAACCCAAAATATCCAGGAAATCCAGGATACAATGAGATGACCAAATCTAAGGATAGTAGATATAGATGAGAATGAAGATTTTCAACTTAAAGGGCCAGTAAATATCTTCAACAAAATTATAGAAAAAAACTTCCCTAATGTAAAGAAAGAGATGCCAATGAATATACAAAAAGCCTACATAACTAATTCCAAATAGACTGGACCAGAAAAGAAATTCCTCCCAACACATAATAATCAAAACAACAAATGCACTAAATAAAGATATAATGTTAAAAGCAGTAAGGGAAAAAGGTCAAGTAACGTATAAAAGCAGACCTGTTAGAATTACACCAGATATCTCACCAGAGACTATGTAAGCCAGAAGATCCTGGACAAATGTTATACAGACACTAAGAGAACACAAATGCCAGACTGGGCTAATACCCAGCAAAATTCTCAATTAACATATATGGAGAAACCAAAGTATTCCATGACAAAACTAAACTCACACAATATTTTTCCATGAACCCAGCACTTCAAAGAATAATAAAGGGAAAACACAAATACAAGGATGGAAATTATGCCCTAGAAAAAGCAAGAAAGTAAACCTTCAACAATCCTAAAAGAAGAGAGCCACAAGAACAGAATCCCAACTCTAACAACAAAAATAAAAGGAAGGAACAATTACTTTTCCTTAATATATCTTAATATCTATGGACTCAACTCCCCAATAAAAAGACAGAGACTAACAATCTGGCTACATAAACAGGACCCAACATTTTGCTGCTTACAGGAAACCCACCCAATAGAAAACGACACTCACTACCTCAGAATAAAAGGTTGGAAAACAATTTTCCAAGCAAATGGTTCAAAGAAACAAGCTGGAGTAGCCATTCTAAAATTGAATAAAATCAACTTCCAACCTGAAGTTATCAAAAAAGACAAGAAGGGGCACTTCATAGTCATCAAAAGTAAAAATCTTCCAAGATGAACAATCAATTCTGAATATCTATGTTACAAATGCAAGGGAATCCACATTCATTAAAGAAACTATAGTAAAGCTCAAAGCACACATTGTACCTCACACAATAATAGTGGGAGACTTCAACATCCCACTCTCATCAATGGCTAGATCCTGGAAACAGAAACTAAATAGAGACACTTTGAAACTTGCAGAAGCTATGAAACAAATGGATTTAATAGATATCTACAGAACATTTTATCCTAAAACAAAAGGATATACCTTCCTATCAGCAACTCATGGTTCCTTCTCCAAAACTGACCATATAATCGGTCACAAAACAGGCCTTAAGAGATACAAAAATATTGAAATTATCCCATGCATCCAATCAGATCACCATGGACTAAGGCTGTTCTTCAATAACAACATAAATAATAGAAAGCCAACATTCACATGGAAGATGAAGAACATGCTACTCAATGATACCTTTGTCAAGGAAGAAATAAAGAAAGCAATTAAAGACTTTAGAGTTTAATGAAAATGAAGCCACAAAACATACAAACTTATGTTCCAAAATGAAAGCAGTCCTAAGAGGAAAACTCATAGCTCTGAGAGCTGTCAAAAAGAAAATATAGAGAGCACACACTAGCATCTTGACAGCACACCTAAAAGCTCTAGAACAAAAGGAACCAAATTCACCCAAGAGGAGTAGAGGGCAGGAAATAATCAAACTCAGGGCTGAAATTAACCAAGGGGGAACAAAAAGAATGATTCACTGAATCAAACAAGTCAGGAGCTGGTTCTTTGAGAAAACCAACAAGGTAGGTAAACTCTTAGCCAGACTAACTAGAGGGCACAGGGACAGTATCACAAATAACAAAATCAAAAATGAAAAGGGAGACATAACAGAACACGAGGAAATCCAAAACATTGTCAGATCCTACTACAAAGGGCTATACTCAATAAAACTGGAAAACCTGGATGAAATGGACAGATTTCTTGACAAATACCAGGTACCAAAGTTAAATATGGATCAGATTAATGATCTAAACAGCCCCATATTCCCTAAAGTAATAGAAGTCTCCCAAGCGAAAAAAAAAAAAAAAAAAAAGCCCAGGACCAGGACCAGGACCAGATGGGTTTTGTGCAGAGTTCTATAGGACCTTCAATAGAAACAGATGGTTCTCTACACACTTCATTCTATGAAGCCACAATTAGTTTGATGCCTAAACCACATACAGACCCAACAAAGAGGGAGTTCTTCAGACCAATTTCCCTTATTTCAATTTTGATGCAAAAATACTCAATAAAATTCTCACTAACCTAATCCAAGAACACATCAAAATGAACATCCATCATTATAAAGTAAGCTTCATTCCAGGGATGCAGGGATGGTTTAGAATATGGGAATCCATCAACATAATCCACCATATAAACAAACTCAAAGACAAAACGACATGAGCATCTTGTTAGATGCTGAGAAAGCATTTAACAAAATCCACCATCCACTCATAATAAAAGTCTTGGAAAGGTTAGGAATTCAAGGCCCATACCTAAACATAATAAAAGCACTATATAGCAAACCAGTAGCCCACATCAAACTAAATGGAGAGAAGCTTGAAGCAATACCACTAAAATTAAGGACTAGACAAGGCTGCCCACTTTCTTTCTACCTATTCAATATAGTACTTGAAGTCCTAGCCAGAATAATTAGACAACAAAAGGAGATCAATGGGACACAAATTGGATAGGAAGAAGTGAAAATATCACTATTTGTAGATGATGTGATAGTATTTAAGTGAACCTAAAAATTTTACCAAAGAACTCCAAACCTAATTAACAGTTTCAGTGACATAACTCAAACAAATCAGTGGCCTTTCTCTACACAAAGGATAAACAGGCTGAGAAAGAAATTAGGGAAACAACACCCTTCACAATAGTCACAAATAATATAAAATATCTGGGTGTGACTCTAACTAAAGAAGTGAAAGATCTGTATTATAAGAACTTCAAGTCTCTGAAGAAAGAAATCGAAGAAGATCTCAGAAGATGGAACAGCCCCATATTCTCTAAAGTAATAGAAGTCCCCCAAGGGAAAAAAAAAGGCCCATGCTCATGCATTGGCTGGATTAATACAGTCAAAATGGCTATCTTGCTGGAAACAATATACAGATTCAATGCAATCACTATCAAAATTTCAAATCAACTCTTCTGAGTTCAAAAGGGTAATTTGCAAATTCATCTGGAATAACAAAAAATGTAGGATAGCAAAAACTATCTTCAACAATAACAGAACCTCTGGTGGAATCACCATGTCTGATCTCAAGCTATACTACAGAGCAATTCTGATAAAAAACTGTATGGTACTTGTACAGTGACACACAGATCAATGGAATAGAACTGAATACCCAGAAATGAACCCACACACCTATGTTCACTTGATCTTTGACAAGGGAGCTAAAAGCATTCATTGGAAAAAAAACCAGCATTTTCAACAAATAGTGCTTTCACAACTGGTGGTTATCTTGTAGAAGAATCTGAGTAATTCCATTCCTATCTCCTGTACAAAGCTCAAGTCTAAGTGGATCAAGGAACTCCACATAAAACTAGAGACACTGAAACTTATAGAGGAGAAAGAGGGAAAAAACCTCGAAGAAATGGACACAAGGGAAAAATTCCTGAACAGAACAGCAATGGCTTGTGTTGTAAGATGAAGAATCGACATATGGGACCTCATAAAATTGCAAAGCTTCTGTAAGACAAAAGACACTGTCAATAAGACAAAAAGGCAACCAACAGATTGGGAGAAGATCTTTAACAATCCTAAATCAGATATATAACAAACTCAAGAAGATGGACTCCAGAAAATCAAATAACCCCATTAAAAAATGGGGTACAGTCTAAACAAATAATTCTCAACTGAGGAATACCAGATGACTGAGAAGCCCCTGAAAAAAAAAATGTTCAATATCCTTAATCACCAGGGAAATGCAAATGAAAACAACCCTGAGATTCCACCTCACCTCAGTCGGAATGGCTAAGGTCAAAAATCCAGGTGACAGCANATGCTGGTGATGATGTGGAGAAAGAGGAACCCTCCTACATTGTTGCTGGGATTGTACGCTGGTACAACCACTCTCGAAACCAGCCTAGCAGTTCCTCAGAAAATTGGATATATTACTATGGGAAGATCCAGCAATACCACTTCTGGGCATATACCCAGAAGATATCCTAACTTGTAATAAGAATATATGCTCTGCTAAGTTCATTGCAGCCTTATTTATAATATCTAGAAGCTGGAAAGAACCCAGCTGTCCCTCAACAGAGGAATGGATACAGATAATTTGGTTCATTTACACAATGGAGTTCTACTCAACAATTAAAAACAGTGAATTCATGAAATTCTTACACAAGTAGATGGATCTGGAGGATATCATCCTGAGTGAGGTAACCCAATCACAAAAGAACACACACATTATGCACTTACTGATAAGCAGATTTTTAGCTCAGAAACGTAGAATACCCAAGATACAATTTGCAAAACACAAGAAACTCAAGAAGAAGGAAGACCAAAGTATGGATACTTCATTCTTTCTTAGAATGGGGAACAAAATACCCACAGAAGAAGTTACAGAGTCAAAGTTCAGAGGTGAGATGGAAGGAAGGACCATCCAGAGACTGTCCCATTCGGGGATCCATCCCATATACAACCACCAAACCAGACTCTATTGCATATGCCAGCAAGATTTTGTTGACAGGACCCTGATATAGCTCTTTCTTGTGAGGCTATGCCAGTGCCTGGCAAAAATAGAAGTGCATTCTCACAGTCATCTATTGAATGGAACAGAGGGCACCTAATGGAGGAGCTAGAGAAAGCACCCAAGGAGCTAAAGGGGTCTGCAACCCTATAGGAAGAACAACAATATGAACTTACCAGTATCCCCAGAGCTGTGTCTCTAGTTGCATATGTAGCAGAGGGTGGCCTATTTGGCCATCAATGGTAGGACAGGCCTTTGGTCTTGTGAACATTATATGCCCCAGTACAGGGGAACGTTAGGCCAAGAAGTGGGAATGGGTGGGTTGGGTAGGAGGCAGGGGGGGGTGTATAGGGAACTTTAGGGATAGCATTTGAAATGTAAATAAAGAAAATATCTAATAAAAAAGGAAAAAAAGAAACAATATCTATTAAAATAAAAAAAGAAACTGCTAAATGAAATAAAAGTAATATAGATATCATATACAGTCATATAACTTCATCAATCATGTTTTATGTCCCCCTTTTCCAGAAACCAGTGAACATACTCCATGAAATAAACAGACTATAACACAGAAAGCACACTATCATCTCATTAAAAGTAGAAAATTCCTAAAATTCCATGTCCGTTCAAAATAAAATCTATGAAGAATTTAAGAAGATAGAGGACACACCAAAAAATAAGTATGTGCTTGTTAAAATGTTTGCAGGTAATAGAAGCATAAACATAGATGGTGTCAAAGCATTTCCTCCAAAATCCAGAACAAGACAAGATGTGTACCCTTCCTATACTTCTTCAAAGGAGTATCAGAATTCAGAGCAATAATGATGAGACCACTCATGGACCTAAAAGTGATATTAAAAAGAAAGTAGCCACACTATATTTATCAATGGTATGCTTTTAGTAAACAACCCTACAAACCTTTCTATGAATTGTGTACAGTTAACAAACCTTTTTTTTAAACTATCAAGTTATATCTTCAGCCTTTCTCTATACATATTTCAGACTGAGGCAAAAAATCAGAGAAACAGTACTTTTCTCAATAGTCTCAAATCATATATCAAGCAAGTGATAGAGATAAAAGTTTTAGGACATTGAAAAAAGAAATATAAAAGGACATAAAAAGGAAGAAAAATAACCTATGCTTATGGATTATTATGACTAATACAGTAAAATTAGCCAATCTACAAGTTCAATATAGTCCCATCAAAATTCTAACATAACACATCCCAGAATTTGAAAGGATAATTTTCAGTTTCATATGGAATGATACAGGCAAAAATCAGGACAATTGAAACAAAACTAAATAATAATAATATTTAATAAATAATCCTAATGAAGGTATTACTATGCCAGATGTCAAATTGTACTACAGAGCTGCAGTAATAAAAACAGTATGATATTTCCATAATGCAGAAACCTTGATCAAGGAAGTAGAACTGAAAACCCAACTATGAGACTACATATATATGGATATATAGTTTTTAAAAAAGAATCTAACAAATTGCTCTGACCCTATTGAATCACTGCATGCAGAAGAATCAAAACACATACATATTTATCCCCCCTGTACAAATATATCTCTAAATGGATTAGGAACCTCAATATAAAACCAGATATAGTGGATTTTATAGACAAGAAAGTGGGAAATTATGTTAAACTCATTAGGCCTGGGTAAGGACTGATAGTGCAGGCACTCTGATCCACAGTTAATAACTGGGACCTTATGAACCTGACAAGATTCTGTATGGCAAAAGACACATTATTTGGCAAAATGTCAGACTGCAGAATTAGGAAAGTTTTTAATCATGTATCTGATACGGTACTGATGTCTAAAATATGTAAAGAAATAAACATACCATAAAGAAAACAAATGAACTAATTTAAAAGTGAGATACAAAACAAAGCAGAAATTTTTTAAAGGCTGAAACATACATGGCTGAGTCAGTTAAAGCAGTGTTCAATATTAGGAAAATGCTAATCGAAACTACTAAATATCCAAAACAATAAAACAAATAACTGTTCAGGATATCCACCAGGTAAAGTAAGAGGAGCACATATTCACTGCTGCTGTGAAGACCAACTTGTGCAGTCAATATGGTAATCATTGTAGTAATTCTTTAGAAAGCTAGGAATAGAGTGAATTTAAGATACAACTACACAATTTTGGGGAGTACACCCAAGCAATTTATATCTTACTGCCGCAGACAGGACTTTTCTGGGGGTCCCAGATCTGCGGGGAATGGGTATCTGGTTGCAGGTGAGCGAGGATTCGGCGAATGTGGGGTGACAAACAGACACGGACACAAGAGAGTGNAAGAAAATATCTAATAAAAAAGGAAAAAAAGAAACAATATCTATTAAAATAAAAAAAGAAACTGCTAAATGAAATAAAAGTAATATAGATATCATATACAGTCATATAACTTCATCAATCATGTTTTATGTCCCCCTTTTCCAGAAACCAGTGAACATACTCCATGAAATAAACAGACTATAACACAGAAAGCACACTATCATCTCATTAAAAGTAGAAAATTCCTAAAATTCCATGTCCGTTCAAAATAAAATCTATGAAGAATTTAAGAAGATAGAGGACACACCAAAAAATAAGTATGTGCTTGTTAAAATGTTTGCAGGTAATAGAAGCATAAACATAGATGGTGTCAAAGCATTTCCTCCAAAATCCAGAACAAGACAAGATGTGTACCCTTCCTATACTTCTTCAAAGGAGTATCAGAATTCAGAGCAATAATGATGAGACCACTCATGGACCTAAAAGTGATATTAAAAAGAAAGTAGCCACACTATATTTATCAATGGTATGCTTTTAGTAAACAACCCTACAAACCTTTCTATGAATTGTGTACAGTTAACAAACCTTTTTTTTAAACTATCAAGTTATATCTTCAGCCTTTCTCTATACATATTTCAGACTGAGGCAAAAAATCAGAGAAACAGTACTTTTCTCAATAGTCTCAAATCATATATCAAGCAAGTGATAGAGATAAAAGTTTTAGGACATTGAAAAAAGAAATATAAAAGGACATAAAAAGGAAGAAAAATAACCTATGCTTATGGATTATTATGACTAATACAGTAAAATTAGCCAATCTACAAGTTCAATATAGTCCCATCAAAATTCTAACATAACACATCCCAGAATTTGAAAGGATAATTTTCAGTTTCATATGGAATGATACAGGCAAAAATCAGGACAATTGAAACAAAACTAAATAATAATAATATTTAATAAATAATCCTAATGAAGGTATTACTATGCCAGATGTCAAATTGTACTACAGAGCTGCAGTAATAAAAACAGTATGATATTTCCATAATGCAGAAACCTTGATCAAGGAAGTAGAACTGAAAACCCAACTATGAGACTACATATATATGGATATATAGTTTTTAAAAAAGAATCTAACAAATTGCTCTGACCCTATTGAATCACTGCATGCAGAAGAATCAAAACACATACATATTTATCCCCCCTGTACAAATATATCTCTAAATGGATTAGGAACCTCAATATAAAACCAGATATAGTGGATTTTATAGACAAGAAAGTGGGAAATTATGTTAAACTCATTAGGCCTGGGTAAGGACTGATAGTGCAGGCACTCTGATCCACAGTTAATAACTGGGACCTTATGAACCTGACAAGATTCTGTATGGCAAAAGACACATTATTTGGCAAAATGTCAGACTGCAGAATTAGGAAAGTTTTTAATCATGTATCTGATACGGTACTGATGTCTAAAATATGTAAAGAAATAAACATACCATAAAGAAAACAAATGAACTAATTTAAAAGTGAGATACAAAACAAAGCAGAAATTTTTTAAAGGCTGAAACATACATGGCTGAGTCAGTTAAAGCAGTGTTCAATATTAGGAAAATGCTAATCGAAACTACTAAATATCCAAAACAATAAAACAAATAACTGTTCAGGATATCCACCAGGTAAAGTAAGAGGAGCACATATTCACTGCTGCTGTGAAGACCAACTTGTGCAGTCAATATGGTAATCATTGTAGTAATTCTTTAGAAAGCTAGGAATAGAGTGAATTTAAGATACAACTACACAATTTTGGGGAGTACACCCAAGCAATTTATATCTTACTGCCGCAGACAGGACTTTTCTGGGGGTCCCAGATCTGCGGGGAATGGGTATCTGGTTGCAGGTGAGCGAGGATTCGGCGAATGTGGGGTGACAAACAGACACGGACACAAGAGAGTGTGGTATCTGAATGTGAATTGTGAAATTGAGCATCAGACTATTTATACAGAAGAAAATAGGGAAGTAAGTACACAAAACAGAGGAATGCAAACCTGGAAGGGCTGGCAGGAACCAACNGAGATAAATTCAATGTTAACAACTGGGATCTCCACCTAAAGTTAGTAGCTGGGGGCAAGGGCTGCATGCCCTTGCCATAGATCCTAAAGTCCACCTTCCCCCTAGGACATTGTAATGCTTGTGTATGGGTGTAACTCAGCTACCTATGGTTCTAAGTACTTACCCTGGTTCCTCTTTAGATCACAAACTTCCTTCTTCCTAGAGAGTGATAAATTCCTATGTAGGGCAGTGACTAGCTGCCTAGACCCAAGGGTCAGCTCAAGGNCTGANTGCCCAGGATCTGATATGGCTATGTGTTAAGGGAAAGCACATGGATCTGTTTTCCAACTAAAGCAAGGACATTGGAGCATTCATTATACAAAATGCCACCATTCCAGGAGACTGAGTTTCCTTGAATTTTTTACCTCTGGACAGAGCCCAGGTTTTTGGGGCCTGTTGGCGCTTGTCACTACTGGAAAGAATGTAGCATCTTACCATATTGATAATTGTTCAACTGTGCTTATTATTAATCTATTCATAATAATCAGAAATTGTAAACACCCCACATGTCTGTCTTTGAATGAATGGGTACAGAATAATATGGTACATGTATACAATGGAATGTTATTCGGCTCTTACAAAACAAAATCATGAACATTGCAAGTAAATAGATAGAGCTAGAAAAAATATGAGTGTGGTGAACCAAACAAGAAGAAAAATATGATATGTGTTTTGTGTTTGTTTTATGTGCGCGCGTGTGTGTATGTGTGTGTGTGTGTGTGTGTGTGTTTATGTGTGTGTGAATGTTAGCTAGTAAATCTTTGACTAGTAGTATACAATCAATATAACCATAAAAGTTAAGTATAAAGTAAGGAGTTAGGTAGCAGAAAAATATCACTAGAATGAGAAAAATAACATATATGTATGCATGAGGAAGGAGGGTACTGAACTGAATTCAGAGGGTCAAATGATCATGAGGAGAGAAGGGATGAGTGAGGTAATACAGGGAGGGAGATCTAACAGTAAGAGGCATTTAGATGTCATATTGAAAACTAGTAGAGTAGAAACTTAAAATTCTACTAATTTATGAAATAAATCTAAATGGAATCACCACACAACAGGAGAGACAAAACATCAACTAGTTACCTCTCACCAAACCAAACCTCCAGTGCTAGATAGGGTTTACATCTAAGCAAGTTGTTGGACAAAGTGTTCATGTGGAAACACCCAAATAATCCAGGTTACTACAAATGTTCTACATTTTATAGCTGTAATTATAAATTATAATAAAACTGTAACACCAATAAAGTGAAGTTGGAAATTTTTTGTAAAATATTTTTTTAATGATTTATTTTCATTTTATGTATGTGAGTACACTGTCACTGTTTCTGTCTTCAGACACACCAGAAAAAGGTATGGTATTCCTTTCCAAATGGTTGTGAGCCACCATGTAGTTGCTGGGAACTGAACTCAGGACCTCTGGAAAAGCAGTCAGTGCTCTTAACTACTGAGCCATCTCTCTAGCCCCCTCTGTTGGAAATGTTATCAGATAAGATATCAGTGTATAATGTATATGATTCTGATGGCTTGTTTTTAAGTTACTACTTCAGTTAGTCTTGATGGCATAGGCCTAAAACATAGCTGCTTTGTATAATGAAACACTAGGGTTGTGTATTGAAAATAGTCTAAAGTATACTTGCCTCAGGCACACTGGTGGCAATTATGTGTGTGTAACAGAGTGGTAAAATTTATGAGGTAAATTTTTGTGTGATTAAAACATAAATCTCTGCTAACAGAATAGATTTACAATTGAATTTCCAATTTAATTCATTGTCTTCTTAAGTGAAGAAAGTTATTGTATGACATAGTCAGAAAGTAAAGAAAGGACAACTGGAAGAGGGGCTGTTCCTAATCTGTTGGCTGCTTATGATTCCCATCCTCCTTATTAGGCCTCCTTGTTTGACCTCAGGTAGAGTGGACTTACTTAGTCCTGGAGTAACTTCAAGTGCCAGGGTAGAGGAAATGGGGGTAAGAGCTGTGTGCAGGGAGTAGACTGGGAGGAAAGTGGCACTGATATTAGATTGTAACATACATAAATAAATTAATGAAAGAACCTAGTCCTTAAAATAAGAAATAAAAAACCCCAAAATGATATATAAATTATTTACTCAGTGTCCTTAGGCACTTAATATAGTAGGTGGTGATGCGAAATGAAAGCTGAGAGGTAGGAGCACATACAAATTGCAGATTATGGGTGTGATTTTATAATATATATTGTAAAAGATAATACTCATGTACTGGTTATTACTAGCTAAGCACATATAGGCTAGTAATGTCTTGCTTGTTTTGGTTTTACTGCTCTAGAATGAATGGTTCAAAGAATACAAGGTTGATCAATCTGACAATAAATAGACTCAGCCTTTAATAATTGCATTGGCTCAGGCATCAAAAGAATGAGAGTATAATGTGAAAGATGGGAGAGGTGGGATGGGAGGGTGATACATCACTTGTCTTAGATATGTAACTCAGTAAAACCAAGACTGAACTGTGAGATGTTTGATTTTTTTCACTATTCCAGAAAGCCTGCTAATAGAGATGAGTGATTAGTAATTGTTTCTTTGGTTTATGTGAATTAAGCACATGCTTTTTCCCTCTCAGCTTTAAAACAAACAACAGGAAAAGGAAACCAGTTAAATAAAATTTCAAAAAATATATATGAATGCAACCCTGAACAAAACACTAAATTAAACACTTTGGTATATGCTATGAGAAAAGTGATTGCAAACAATTGTCGAAAAAATAATGATTCACAAATTCAATATGTGGGGTCATAATACTTGAACACTGTTTTAAAATCATCAATGATCCAAAAAATTTGACAAGAAATATACAGCAGAGAAAACAAAAGTTAAGATTTAGTCAACAGAGATGGTGCACATGGAGGATGAACATGTTTAAATTTTTATGGTAACTGGAAACTTGAGCAAATATAATTTTATACATGTATACAGAACATATCCATAAAAATAGAATTGGATCCAGGATAAAATATACAATGGAAAAAATAAAGAATGTCTAGTTTGTAAAGAAACTTAAAAGGATGTATGAAGTTATAGAGTAGAGGTATATTTTATGTATGCAATACTATTAAGTATGTAGGAGGAAACTCATTTCTGTTCAATTTGTCTACAATGTCAGAGAATCAAAGTGCAAAACTCTCCACAGTTGGTAATTCTGGTCTTTAAGGATATAAACTCAGGGGTTTAGGCTAATAGTCATGTAGTTGGTATAATGAGGAGCTTTGAACATCAAGCCTCCTGAGATTAAGAGATAAAGCATTCAGCTGTGACCTACTCAACAGAGTTTTAAAAATCTTGAAACATTGTGGTCACTGTTCAGAGATAATTTATCTTTAACCAGCAACCTCTTCTTTACTGGAGTGTATCTGCATTTTTAAGTGAGATTTCTTCCATTTGCAAAATGCAGGTGAGATTTTTTTTTTTTTATCATTCTGGATAACAGATGAGATATAAAGATTCCACCACTAATCTGTAAAAATGACGGAAGGATTATATAACATTATCAACACAGTGACTCAGAAAAGCATGCATAAAATAATTGGAAAATATTCTACATAATTGTCCTCCCATCATCAACTTGGGCAGAATCATTACCATGAACTTTTCTATTGAAACTAAATCTGGATTATTCTTTAATTGGCATCCTGTTGTAATGGTAGGTGCCATTTTATTCAAGCAAAAAAGCTCTTTTCTCAAATACAGTGACTTTTCATATTTATTCAGGCACTTGTAATCATTCTTGTACTGATAGTAGAAGTAAGTTAACTGGATTAATTAGTAGACAGCCATTGTTACATGGGACATCCTAGATGGTATTGCTTTCAAACTAATATCCTCACTTTCCATTGCTAAAATGGAAATAGAAGGCTAAATTTGAAACCCTAAGGCATATATAAGATCCTTTAAGGTCCTTTTCTAACAAATTTCATTTTATAATTCTACTTCTGTTTCCTGTATTTCAATAACTTCTTGTTCCCTTTCCTTAAGATTCATGTGTAAAATGAAAGTTGAAAACAAATCAGTTGTTTTTGATATTTTTCTTCATGGACTCACAGATGATACGGAGCTGCAGCCCTTTATCTTTGGCCTTTTTCTATGCATGTATTTGATCACCATCCTTGGAAATCTTCTCATAATGTTGGCCATCATTTGTGACTCCCACCTCCACACACCCATGTACTTCTTTCTCTGCCATCTGGCTTTTAATGACATGTATTTAATCAGCATTACAGTCCCAAAGATGTTGGTGAATATACAAACACAGGATCAAAGGATCACTTTTGCTGGCTGCCTGAGCCAGGGATGCTTTGTTGCTGTTTGTACCATCTTTGAGTGTTTTCTCCTTGGAATAATGGCCTATGACCGCTTCATAGCCATTTGTTATCCTCTAAGATACACAGTCCTCATGAATCCCTTCTTCTGTGCTATTCTGGTTCTTATCTCTTTATTTATTAGTATTGTAAATGGTCTGCTGCATAGTCTGATGGTGCTGCACTTGTCCTTCTGCACAGACCTGGAAATCCTCCACTTCTTCTGTGAAATTGCACAAATCCTCAAGCTTGCCTGTTCTGACAACCTCATCAACAACATCTTGATATTTGTTACAGCTTCTATTTTTGCTGGTGTTCCTATGTTTGGAATAATATTTTCTTATGTTCACATTGTTTCTACAGTGTTGAAAATGCCATCATTAGAAGGAAAGTACAAAGCCTTCTCTACTTGTGGGTCTCATTTATCAGTTGTTTCCTTGTTCTATGGGACAGGTTTTGGTGTGTACATTTCCTCAAACATAATTGATTCACCAAAGAAGATTGCCATGGCTTCAGTGATGTATTCAATAGTTCCCCCAATGATGAATCCCTTTATCTATAGTATGAGGAACAGGGATATGAAAGAGGCACTGAAGAAGGTAATTGGTAGGACAGCTTCTCTTCTCTGATGTATGATGAACCTTTGGCTCAACTTTCCAGTGTAGGTCAAATTTATAAGATTTATCTTGATGCAGATTGGTTTTTCATTTGTCTTGTTTTGATTTTACTTCCTTGAATATCGACACAGAAATTTACTTTTTACTTAATTTTACTTTTTTTTTCTTTTTGCTTGGGTGTTTTGCCTATATGTATGTAATAATACCATGACTATGCCTAGTTCCCATATAGGCCAGGAGAGGGTGTTAGATACTCTGGACCCAGAGCTGTAAATGATTGGTAGCTGCCAAGTAGGGGTAGGGATTGACTTCAGGTTCTCCTTTGGAGCAGGCACTAGCTTAAACTGAACATTTTCTCTATCCCACTGTAGATTTGATTTATAGAGATATTTATATGTGCATTTGTGTGTGCATACATATGTATGCCACATATTTTCCAATAACTGATGAGTCCAGGAGAATGATTTAGATCCTCTTGAGCAGAACCTCTGGTAGTTGTAAGCTGCTCAACCATAGTACAAGGAAGATAACCTTAAAAAAGCAGAAAGTCAGTACTCTTAAGAACTGAAACATTATGCCTTAATTGAGACATGGTTTGAAACCTGGAAGTAGATTTTTTTCAATCCCAGGAAAGGGGTCATTATAAGAAGTTTTAATATTACAGGTGGATGTGTGTGTGTCTGTGTGTCCATGTGTATACACCATTTTTCTTGGACATGGGAAATACCCATCCCTGTCTTAGAGTTAGGTCTCCTGTTAAGGAAAGAAGTAGACATGGGCAATCTGTGAAGAGGTTACTGCTACAAAATTATTGGCTAGGATTGTCACTCCTTTCTCTTTACTATAGATAAGATTTTATTACCTGATGGACAAAATAGTTTGGGATGATTGTGAGATATTTGAATTTCATTGATGCATATTAAGGTTTTTAAATATTTTTGAGAAGTTCTTTTTTGATATTTAATATATTTACTTTTCAAATATTATCCCTTTTCCAGGTTTCCCTTCCACACGCTCCCTATTCCATTCCCCTTCCCCCTGCTTCTATGAGGGTTCTCCCCCTCCTACTCACCTACTCCCACCTCATACTCATTTCCTATATCTTTCTATTAAATCTACCCACACTTCTTCCTGAAATCCTTTACAAATCCTGTCAACATCATGTATATATTTTTATTAGATATTTTCCTTATTTACATTTCAAATGCTATCCCGAAAGTTCCCTATACCCTCCCCCTGCTACTGAATAAGTTATGTGTTTGAAGAATATTCATCAGCCTATTTCTGGAAACATAGGCAACTCAAAAAAGTTTACATCCTTGGGGAAAATTGACTCTCCAATAGAACTTACTCATTGAAGCAAATAATACTGGTACATTTTACTAAAACCATACCTGACATAAAGAATACTCTGCAACTAATAATAAGGCTCAATTATTCTCATGCTATAAACATACACTTGGACTGTGTTCTCTTTTATTTTTCCAGGTGAGGGAGAAAATGCAACTGTTATGTATAGTGATAATGGCAGATTCAGAGAAGCACAGGCAATCTCCTGCCTACTGATAATTTTTTTATGGTTAAACTAGATTTTATTTTTCAGTAGACTAAATCTGGTGCCTGAAAGAAAGTCAAAACCTGTTCCAACTAACACTTGTCTTTTTAATATAAGAGTTGGCTATTACTTTATGATAAATGAGAAAAAGTCTACCTGTAGAAGATGAAATTATCAATGTGATCTAAAATGTAAATTATGTGTTTTATTATAATTAAAAATATATATTACTCAAAAAAGTAAAAGGCATGTTAATGAGAGAAAAAGTAAGTGTATTGCTTTATTTGATATTATTGGTATCTGAAGATCGATTCATTGAAAAGTGCTATTTGTACAGGGTGTAATCATTTTATCAACTCAGGTATGCACTTTATTGTCAACTTGATTACATTTGGCAACACTAGGATCAACTTGGGGATATGCCTGTTAGGGCATACTGAGAGAGCTTTAACGAAGTGGGGAAGATGCACCCTGAAGGTGGAGGATACTATGCTAGGGGTTTATGTCTCAGAATAAATAAAATAATAGAAAGGAGAAAACACTTTGACCACTGCTGCCTCCGCTTTCCTGCTTACTTATGTGCAGATGTGGGAGACCTCTATTGCCATATATAAACAAATGAACCCCAAATAATCTCCCTCTTCAAATTAATTTTATAAGATATTTAGTCATAATAAGAACAGTAACTAACATAGTTACTGTGAACATGTAATGAATTTTATGATATATAATGTTATAAAATTGTTTGTTTGACTTTGAGAAACATTTGCTGAAATTGTCACTGCTAGATAGGCTTAGATTCTCTGGTAGCCAAGAGGTGGGGGGAATCCGTTTTAGAAAGTGGAAATATTATTTTAGATATTAACCTTGTTAATTAATGAATTCATTAAAGTGGTGTTATCTTTTCTCTTATGCTTCCATGACTATTATAGTATAAAGTTTAGCAGTTGGCCATTTATTTGATATGCCTTTGGCTATTAGTAAACATCAAAATTAGTGACATAAAAATTAAGAACCATTTTTTATGTTGGCATGAATTTTGTATCTAATTTTTCTGGTTTGGTACGTAAATACATTTTAATATGTTCCCACATATACTCTGGAAGTAGAAGATAGTTTTATATATGGAAATGTTTAAATCTAGGTAGGTACAAATTATAACAAAATGGTTAACTTGATTATCTTATTTCCTAGTTTAATTATTACCAATCATTATATGAATGTGAACCTTTCTCTTAGCAATCTTATGGGTTTATTGCATCCAAGCATTAATTAAAATTTTCTGTATTATTTAAGTTTTTGTCTATCTGTCTTCCTGTGCGTGTGTGTGCATGTGCGTGTGCGTGTGCGTGTGCGTGTGTGTGTGTGTGTGTGTGTGTTGTGTCTTTGCCTCTGTGTCTTTTTGCCTGTCTGATATCTACAGAAGTTATTACTGTGTACTGAATTCTCTGGAATTGGACTTACCTTTCTGAGCAATTAAAAGTTGTTTAGAACTGAACTCCAACCCCCAGAAAGAGCAGAAAATGTTCTTGACCTTAAAACAATCTTTCCAGTCCACATGACCCTTTTGATTAAACAATGTAGATTATTTTCATAATTTCTTTCCATATTTGTGTTCTAGCATTTAGTACATACAAGTCAAGGACTCTTAACACTGACTTTCCTCTCCAGGATTACAAATGGTCAGGTTTTTCTATGAATACCTCATATGTCCTTTGCATTCATAGTGAACTAAGTTTTCAACAAAGCACTTCTGTGGGGCAGAATTTTACTTCATTTCCCAGTCTGGCATGGAACCTACCATGAAGACTAGGCTAGCTATGTTTCCATGCGTCATTCCCCTAAGAATGAGGGGGAAATTACAGTGTAAATATTTTCCATAAATTTTGTGATAATTGTGTCTCAAAAGAAATTTATTGAAAGAAAAATAAAAACCAATTACAAAAAGAAAGTCAGCTCTTATGTGAATAATGCAGATGATAAACACAGGAAAATGTAGTGCTATATTTTTTGTGACACTAATCTTAGGGAGACATGAACAGTAATGTAACTGACAACATTTTACTTCATGCTTTATATTTAAAAAGTTTCAGTAATGAGCATTTTACTTCCTTAAAATAGTATTTGTAGTTTTGCCTTTTATTTTAGTGACCAGAATTGTCTAGAAATTTTCTTTGTGACTTGTAAAGTATCTTCAACTTTACTCTAAATATTAAGTAGATCACCCATTAAGTGAAATTTAAAACATTAAATACGTAGAAATTTGACAGCTTATCAAGACTATATTCAAAGACCATAACTCAAAAATTGAAAAATGTGTAGTAAATAGATGACATATTGTACATATACAGGCGGCCAAATTTAAAGCATGAGTTTATAAATAGACCAAGCATTTCTATGAGCAAACAAACAATGATATTGAAGCAAGAGTAAACAGTCTCATTCAAAAGGATAAATAATGTGTAGAAGACCATGAAAGTCACCCTGCTAATCTGATATAGTTCTCATTGGGAACTAAATAGTTAAAATAGTATTTGTATTTAAATATTATACTGAATTGTTATATAAAAATAAATGTACATAAATTAAAAATAAAATCATGATAATTTAGAGACCAGAGATATATATACTTTAGCTTATTTTTAATGTTTTGAGAAGTCAAAGTAAAATTTTATATTGATTCATATTTGGGTTTCAATATTGTACATACAAGGCAACCTCATATGATTGGCAAAATGTAAACATTGGAAAGAATATTTGAGGAGGATTGGCAAGTCTCTTGATAAAATACTTGTTTTGCAAACATGAAAATCAGAGTTTAGATCCCCAGAATCCACAAAAATATATTAATGGGGAAATGGGAATTCTCAGCCAAAGAAATATATACAAATAAAGACAGTTGAAAGGGGAAGAATTATTCATCCCTAGAGATGAGCCAACTAATTGGTTATCCAATAACAGATGGAGATTTCTGAATATACATGTAACACTAAACAGATTGAGTTGATACATATATTACTCATTACAGACAATGCTATATGATTGCTTTGAGAGCTTAACCTTTTGGTACTACATGAACAATTGGTATCCTTTTCCCTGGGGAAGACCACTCCTCAATGCCCAATTTCCTCAGCTGCCTATAGTGCTTTTTGTAGGGTTGAGGCATTGTGAACTTTTTTCTGTCACTATTGGCATTTTAGCAAGCTTTCTTTAAGGATGGGATTTTCCAACTTGGATCTTATTGTAACACAACAGTTTAATATCATCAAAGCCCAGGTTAGAAGCATATGCTAGTAAAAGCTTACCCACATCTGCATACAGTAGCACAGAAAAGAATGTTATTTTTCTTACTTTGAATTTTCTTTATTTTTATTCACTGTTGCTGGCTGTGGGTTTGTGGGAATAGGGGAGTAGGAGAATGCCCGCATCCTGCCAGAGTTCCAGTGTTCTGGGCCAGCAGATGCAGGAGGACTGCTGGATGCTTTCCATGTGGACTCCAGTGGGCATCTGGCTGTGTTAGACCACTGATCCCACACTGCAGGTGGTGGACAAGGGACAGCCCGAGGTACCAGGTTCTCAGTCTCTGGCATCCCATGCTGGATACAGCAGAGGAGCTGAAAACAGAATAGGAGCCCCCAGGCAGCACTCCACCCCAGAGATAAGGGAAGACAGCAAGCAGGGTGAGGGGGGCGCTGTGTGGTTTCCAAGCAGGCAAGAGTTCTTAGCCCAATCTGTGGCTTCAGCTTAGGAAGGCCTTCTGGTGGGAGGAGAAATCCTATCCCATTATCAAGCACCTTCAAGGTCACAGTCTATGGTTTTAGAGCTTTATTGTAGAAAGGTAGGGAGAAAGGAGAAAAGGTAGAAAGAGAGCTAGACCAGCCATGTTCAAGAGGAGAGAAGAGGGAAGAGAGAGAACAAAGACTAGAGACAGGGAGGTGGGAAGGGAAAGAGAGAGAGAAGGAGAGTTAGATAATAAGAAAGCTTAATGAGAGGGAGGTGGGGCCAAGCAGCCCCTCTTATGGTGGGCTAGTATCTTGTTATTGCTAGGTAACCATTGGGAGGAGTCTTGCCAGAATGCCAGAAACTTGGGACACTGCCTATGTGACTGCTAGCCACACACTTCTCCTGTGGGGGCTGTGGGGGCAGTAACTTTGACAGGAGCCAGGGCTCCAAGAGACATGATCAAAGGCCTTCTGTCACTTGTAGGTGGAAATTACCACCCATCAGGTCCCACTGGCTTCAAGACCAAAACCCATCTAGAGACCAGGCTGTCTGTGCATAGCCTGTTGTCCCACACATTGTGTGACAGAATTCCCTGGGGTTTTATTCCAAAATTTTTAGGTATAACATTTCTCCTCAGATATACATCCCTTGAAATTTCCAAAGATATCTGCTGAGATGTCTATTAAATATTATCAGGTATGGGTAATTTGACAATTAAGAATATTTATCACACGTGGTAAATAGCATTACTAACATATGAAACTGACACTAGTAATGAATGCCAGCTAAGGTGACTTGAATATGCTTGGACCAGGGAGTGGCATTATTAGGCGGTGTGGCTTTGGTGGAGTATGTGTGGCCTGTTAGATGAAGTGTGTCACTGTTTGGGGTGGTCTATTAGACATTCTTCCTAGCAAGGTTGGAGTCAGATTTCTCCTGTGGGACTGAACAGAACAGCAATGGCTTGTAATGTAAGAACGAGAATAGACAAATGGGACCTCATAAAATTGCAAAGTTTCTGTAAGGCAAAAGACACTGTCAATAAGACAAAAGGTCACCATCAGATTGGGAAAGGATCTTTACCAATCCTAAATCTGATTGAGGATTAACATCCAATATATACAAACTCAAGAAGATGGACTCCAGAAAATCAAATAACCCCATTGAAAAATGGGGTACAGGGCTAAACAAAGAATTTTAAACTGAGGATACTGAATGGCTGAGAAGCCCATGAAAAACTGTCCAACATCCTTAATCATCATGGAAATGCAAATCAAAACAACCCTGAGATTCCACCTCACACCAGTCAAAATGTCTAAGATCAAAAATTCAGGTGACAACAGATGCTGGCAAGGATGTGCTGAAAGAAGAACACTCCTTCATTGCTGGTGGGGTTACAAGCTGATACAACCACTCTGGAAATCAGTCTGGCAGTTCCTCAGAAAATTGGACATACTACTACCAGAGAATCCAGCAATACCTCTCCTGGGCATATACCCATATGTTCCAACTTGTAATAAGGACACATGCTCCATTATGTTCAAAGCAGCCTTNTTTATAATAGCCAGAAGCTGGAAAGAACCCAGATGTNCCTCAACAGAGGAATGGATACAGAAAATGTGGTACATTTACACAATGGAGTACTACTCAGCTATTAAAAACAATGAATTTATGAAATTCTTAGACAAATGGATGGATATAGAGGATATCATCTTGAGTGCGGTAACCCAAACACAAAAGAATTCACATAATATGCACTCACTGATAAGTGGATATTAGCCCAGAAACTTAGAATACCCAAGAAACAATTTTCAAAACACATGAAAAAGAAGAAGGAAGGCCAAAGTGTGAGTACTTCATTCCTCCTTAGAATTGTAAACAAAATATCCATGGAGGGAGTTAAAATGTTTGGAGCTGAGACAGAATGTAGGACCAACCAGAGACCATCAAACCCATACACTATTGCATATGTCAGCAAGACTTTGCTGACAGGACCCTGAAATAGCTGTCTCTTGTGAGGCTATGTCAGTACCTGACAAATACAAAAGTGGATGCTCACAATCATCTATTGGATTGAACACAGGGCTCCCAATTGAGGAAATAGAGAGAGTACCCAATGAGCTGAAGGGGTCTCCAACCCTATTGGAGGAACAACAATATGAACTACACAGTATCCTCAGAGCTCTTGTCCATAACTGCATATGTAGCAGAAGATGGCCTAGTCAGCCATCATAGTGAGGAGAGGCCCTTGGTCCTGTGAAGATTATATGCCCCAGTACAGAGGAATGCCAGGGCAAAGATGCAGGAGTGGTTGGGCTGGAGATCAGGGCTGGGGGAGAGTTTAGGGGACTTTTGGGAGAGCATTTGAAATGTAAATGAAGAAAATATCTAATTTTTAAAAAAAAGAAAGAAAATGTTGGTCCTCCTACAGCATCACTCTCCCTCTCTTCTTCTTTCAGCTTTTCCCTAATTCAACCACAGTGGTCACCAGCTTCTTAACATTGGGTGGATTTAAATATCTTCATCCTTCTCTTTTAGCTACATGTTGGGTCTTTAGAAGGGCAGTCATGATATCTCCCTTCTGGTAAGCACACCATAGCCTAAGTAGTAGTTTCAGATCTTAGGGCTTCCTCTTGAACTGGATCACACTTTAAGCCTGTGTGGACCTCCTTTTTCACAAGCCCTTCTCCATGTTTGTTCCTGCAGTTCTTTCAGACAGGAACAACATTAGTTCAGAATTTGGACTGTAGGATGGCAACATCATCCCTCACTTGATGCCTTATCTTTCTGCAGGAGGTTGGTTCTCTAAGTTCCTTCTCCCCAATGTAGGGCATTTCATCTAAGGCCCTTCTCTTTGACTCCTGAAAGTCTCTCACCTCCAAGGTCTCTGGTAATTCTGTAGAGTCTCCCACCTCCTATCCCCCAAGGTTCCCTGTTTCCAATTATATTGTTGCTACTGGCCCTTTAGGCCTTTTACTCCTCCCAATATCTGATAAGGTTCTCCTCTTCCTATATCTGTCCTTTTTCCCTCCCAGGACTCTCTCTACCTCCCTACTCCTGTGATTGCTTTCTTCTCCCACCCAAGTGGGATTGAGGCATCCTCACTTGGACCCTTTGGCTTCTTAACCTTAGAGTTCTGTTGAATGTATCCTGGGCATTCTGTACTCTTTTTTTTTTTTTTTTTTTTTATATTCACTTATTAGTAAGTACATACCATGCATTTCCTTTTGGGTTTGAGTTACTTCACTCAGAATGATATTTTCTAGTTCTATCCATTTACATGCACAANTTCTCCCACCCAAGTGGGATTGAGGCATCCTCACTTGGACCCTTTGGCTTCTTAACCTTAGAGTTCTGTTGAATGTATCCTGGGCATTCTGTACTTTTTTTTTTTTTTTTTTTTTGGCTAATATCCACTTATTAGTAAGTACATACCATGCATTTCCTTTTGGGTTTGAGTTACTTCACTCAGAATGATATTTTCTAGTTCTATCCATTTACATGCACAATTCATGAGGTCCTCATTCCATTGTATAAATGACCAAATATTCTGCATCCATTCTTCTGTCATGTGACATCGATATTGTTTCCACCTTCTGGATATCACAAACAAGGCTGCTATGAACATAGTGGAACACATGCCCCTGTGGCATGATGGTGAATCTTTTGGGTATCTCCCTGAGAGTTGTATAGCTGCATCTTCAGGTAAATCTATTTCCAATTTTCTGAGAAACCTACAGATTGATTTCCAGAATGGCTATACCAGTTTGCAATCTCACCAGAAATGGAGGAGTATTCCTCTTTCTCCACTTCCTTTCCAACAAGTACTGTCATCTGAAGTTTTGTTCTTAGACAGTCTGACTGGTGTGATGTGTAATTTTAGAGTCATTTTGATTTGCATTTTCCCTATCATTCAGCAACATTTCTTTAAGTGCTTCTCAGCTATTCTAGATTTCTATTTTGTTAAATCTCTTGTAAGTTCAATACCACCTTTTTTGATTTTTTTTTTGGGTGGTCAGTTTGTTGATTTCTTTATTTTGGATATTATCTATCACATGTGGGGTTAGTCAAGTATTTTTCCCATTCTGTAGTTTGTCGACTTGTCTTTTTGATATGTCCTTTGCCTTACAGAAACTTTCCAGTTTCTTGAGGTCCTATTTAACAGTTCTTCATCTTAGAGTGTGGGCCATTGGATTTCTGTTTAGGAAATTTCCTCCTGTGACAATGAGTTCAAGACTCTTTTCCACTTTCTCTTCTATTAGATTCAGTGTACCTGGATTTATGTTGAGGTCCTCAGTATTAGTCAGGGTTCTCTAGAGCCACAGAAGTTACAGATAGTCTCTATATAGTAAAGGAATTTATTGATGACTTACAGTCTGTAGTACAAATCCCAACAATGGTTCAGTAGTAGCTGTGGATGGAAGTCCAAGGATCTAGCAGTTGCTGAGTCCCACACAGCAAGAAGGCGAAAGAGTGAGAGCCAGACTCCCTTCTTCCAATGTCCTTATATGGTCCCCAGCAGAAGGTGTAGCCCAGATTAAAGGTGTGTGCCAGCACACCTTTAAT
>NC_034599.1:14893064-14902530 GCF_900095145.1 Mus pahari
GGTCTAACAAAACACTTTGAGTTGGGGTCTGATCCTGTCCCTCCTTTTTCCATACCTATCCTTTTCCCATATTGCTCCTTTTCCCCTCCCTGTCCTTTCTCCCTTTCAGGTCCCTCCTTTCCTTTACCTCCTGTGTTTGTTTTGTTCCCCCTTCTAAGTAGGACTGAAGCATCCACACTTTGGACTTACTTCTTTTTAAGCTTCATAAGGTTTGTGGGTTGTATCATGGGTGTTCTGAGCTTTTGGGCTAATATCCATTTATCAGTGTCTACATTGTGCAGATTAGGAAAAGATCTTTACCAACCCAACATATACAAAGAACTCAAGAACTTAGACTCCAGACAACTAAATAACCTCATTTAAAACTGCAGTAGAAAGCTAAATAAAACATACTCAACAGAGGAATTTCAAGTTGCCAAGAAGTACCTAAAGAAATGTTCAATACCTTAAGTCATCAGAAAAATACAAATCAGAACAACACTGTGATTCAGCCTCATACCAATCAGAATTGCTCAGATCAAAAACTCAGGAGACAACAGATGCAGGCAAGCATGTAGTGGAAGAACAACACTTCTCCATTGCTTATGGGATTGCAAATAGGTAAAAGTGCTTTGGAGAACAATCTGGCAGTTCCTTAGAAAATTACAAATATTACCTGAAGACCCATCTGTACCCCTGTTCGGCATATACCCAAAAGGTACTCCAACATATTGCAAGTACACATGCTACACTGTGTTTTTAGAAGCCTTATTTATAATAACCAGAAGGTGGAAACAACTCAGTTGTCCCTCAAGGAAGAATGGATACAGAAAATATGGTACATTTACACAATGGAATACTACTAGTCTATTAAAAACAATGACTACATGAAATTTTTAGGCAAATGAATGAAGCTAAAAAATATCATCCTGAGTTAAGTAGCCATCTACTTTTCTTTGAGGTGTTTTCTCCTTTTTGTTCTAGAGCTTTCAAGTGTGCATTTTAGTTGCTAATATGTAATCTCTCCAGTTTCCTTATGGCAGTAATTAATTCTATGAACTTTCCTCTTAGCACTGCTCTCATAGTGGCCCCTAAATTTGGTTATATTGTGTCTTCATTTTCATTAAATTCTAGAAAATGTATATTTTACCTCTTTATTTCTTTTCGGAACCAATGTTCAATGAGTAGAGAGTTGTTTCATTTTCTTGAGTTTGCAGGCTTTCTCTTGTTTCTGTTGTTGATGATATGCTGCTCAGCTTTAATCCATGATCTATGGTGGAGATTCTTTTGTGACTGAGTATACAGTAAAATTACAGATGTTTTCAGCCATCTGATGTAGGTCCTGGGAACTGGACTTTGGTCTTATGAAATATTAGTAAATGTTCATAGCCACTGAGAAACCTCTATCCTCTAATAATGATCTCTTATCCCTGAGAAACTTGCTTTTAATGTCTTTGACAATGATCATAGGAAGAGAAAAATATGGAGGGAACTAACAGTTTATTAGGCTTCTTGTCCTCTATAATACTTTCAAGAGTTAATTTTTTCAATTACACTTTCTTCTAATTGTATCAGGCACAAACAACAAAATGAGGCAAACAATGACAAAAAGAGCTAGTGTATTTATGTGTATATATGTGATTTGTGGTGACATTCCATGACAACCCTAACAAGCCTCTGTCACTTTATCATTGCTAATAACCATCCGAGAATTTCTTTTTTGTTGTTATTTATCCTTTACCTTCTGGTAGCAAGACCCAGCATCCAGAGACCCTAGCCTTTACTAAGCCTGTGCTCTGCTACTGAACTCCCTCCTTATTTATTCTTTTTTCTTTTGTCAGATGGATTGTTTTCACTTGAACTATGCCTCAACATTAAAATATATGAACTTGCCTCATGATGGTAGAGGACTGAAGACACTTATCTGGAATATTTCAGCTCACTCTGAACTAATGAAACTAATGAACTGTCAAATGACTGGAATGATTAAGGAAATCCCTGTTCATGCATTCAGTTTTATCAAATTATTCATAAGAACTTTCTATGATTTACATATATTTTATAATAAAGTCACACAGTAATTAGTAACATCACCTGTTTGTTAGATTGTATCAAATTGATACAAGCTATAGTCAGCTAAAAAGAAGAACCCTCAACTAAAAAATTACCTCTATGACACTAATCTGTAGGTATGCTTGTGAAACATTTGCTTGATAAATGGTTGATGTGGGAGATTATGCCCATTGTGCATAGTTCTTCCCCCAAGCAAGTGGTCCTAGGATACATAAGAAAGCAAGTTGAGCAAGCTAATGGGAGAAATTTAGCAAGCAATAGTCTTCAATGGCTGTCCCATCAGATTATGCCTACGGGTAGGGTAGGTTCCTGCCTTGAGTTCTGACCCTGACTTTGGTCAGTGATGGTTTGTAAACTTCAAGCCAAATAAAACCTTTCCTCTCTACCCCCAACAAGAAAATATATGATCTTCTTCTCTATAAGACTAAAACTTACAGAAATGTCAATGATTTATGAGAAACATTATGTGTTTAATAATCATTTATAATAAAATACCAAATATTTATATTCATTCTTTATATTTGCATATTAAAGAACTAATTTTAGACTATAAACTAGAACCAGCATTTTTCTGGTATCATTGGATAGTAAATTATTGGAAATTGCCAAGTATAAGTTTAATTTACTATAGAAGTAATATGTCCCTTGCATACAAATACATGAAACAGACTTGAGAGTTTTAAACATAAACGTCCAGGTGTTAGGAAGTTAGGTATACTGATGTCATTCTCCACTCTTGGTCTTCAAGGACTTGTATTCCAGCATCAGTGTAATAACATAGCTACTCTACATTAGCTATTGTGCCCTTAAGGATGCAAAGACTATAGGATACAGCCTGACCTAAGCACCTTCCTCCTCACACAGAAAACATTTGCTTACTACTCAGTATCCCAGTTTGTCCCTACTTAAAATGATGTTTGAGGAACTTTGTTGGTATATTGCATTTGGGGCTTGCTTTTTGAGAAAGTACTTAAAGTTGGGTGGGTGAGGAAAAGGAGTGAATGTAGATGAACTTGAATGAAAAGAAGAATATGATCAAAATATATTTAAAAGTTAAAAATTAGTATGAAAAGAAAAAAAGAAAAAGAATTTCTTCCACCTTCAATATATAGGTTATGAGTTACATATTTCTCTTGAAACTAATTAAGTTAACATTATTTTGTTTTGAAAATGCCAAGAATGATTATATATTAAACTTATTAATAGATTAGTAATATTTATTTCATTGTTTTTAATAAAAATTTTGGCTTCATTGATACGTGACTTTAATTACCAAAAGATGGTCAGCATATAAATATATTTCTGATTGTGACTATAGACTTTAATTGATAAAAAAGTCATTTCTCTTGCCTTTTTCTTTCATTCTTTTTCTTCTGTTTGTGTTTTTGTTTTGTCTTGTTCTGGTTTGTTTTTATTATATTTATTATTATTATATGTTTATGTACACTCTAAGGATAGAGAAAAGGAGAATTTGTATGGATTTTGATGGGTGGAAAAGTAGCAAGGAGCTAGGAGGGAGAAACTTTGATCAGAATATAGTGTGTTAAAAGGCAATGTATTTTAAATTTAAAACGACCATTTCAGAGCAAAAATAAAGAAGTAAATATAAATTTGCAATTGAAAAATATTTTCTGATATTTGCATTTATCAATCAAAGATAAATTCTCTTTGTTTCCAGTGTTCTTCATTTCTCCAGCATATTGCTTCTTTCTTAGCAGTAAATAGAATCCTGATTGAAAATTAACAAAGAAAAAAAATAACAAGAATTATGAGGTTTTCATGGGTCAAGCACTGTTCAAGGTTCTTTGAATCTAATAATTTTTCACAAATCATTTATATCACCATAGTTTTTAATATATATAATTTACTTAAATATACAAAATTATATAAAATATAAGATACATAGCATTATAGCTAGATATTTTTAAATATTGCAACTACATTATCAGATCCATTAATAAACATATCTGTTAATGATATACAAATTAGACAACAATTGATTTCATATGGTTGGTGATATATGTCTTCAAAAAGCATTGTGAGAGATAAGATCATAATCAGATTGTGTTCTGAATATGAGCATACTGTATTACCACCAAATAATAGAGATTCTAAGTTATTGTGAGATTCTTTCTAAAGACTTAGATAAGAAATACTCTCCATGCAGGATTATTTTCAAACTTTCTGCTCATAATATTGCATCCCTTCAACACCACATGGAAACTGATGGAGCATTGTTTCACAATGGTTTTTGAGGTAGTTGGCATGAGACATGCAGTCTTAACGAGATATTTGTAAGTAAAAGGTTGAATAGTATGAAAGGCAGTCTATATAGCCATTAAGTATTCCTGTGGGTTGTTCCTGCTTTTTAAACCTGTCAAAAGAACATGATTACCAAGATTATACATTTCAGCAGCATCTGCTGTCACCTGAATTTTTAATCTTAGCCATTCTGACTGGTGTGAGATGGAATCTCAGGGTTGTTTTGATTTGCATTTCCCTGATGACTGAGGATGTTGAACATTTTTTCAGGTGTTTCTCAGCCATTCAGTATTACTCAGTTGAGAATTCTTTGTTTAGCTCTGTACCCCATTTTTTAATGGGGTTATTTGAATTTCTGGAGTCCAGCTTCTTGAGCTCTTCGTATATATTGGATATTAGTCCTCTATCAGATTTAAGATTGGGAAAGGATTTTTACTAATGCACATGCCAGCAAGATTCTGCTGAAGGGACCCTGATACAGTGGCCTCTTGTGAGGCTATGCCAGTGCCTGACAAACAAACACAGAAGTGGATGCTCACAGTCAGCTATTGGATGGAACGCAGGGCCCCCAATGGAGGAGCTAGAGAAAGTACCCAAGGAGCTGAAGGGGGCTGCAACCCTGTAGGAGCAACAACAATATGAACTAACCCTTACCCCCTGAGCTCGAGTCTCTAGCTGCATATGTAGCAGAAGATGGCCTAATCGGCCATCATTGGGAAGAGAGGCCCCTTGGTCTTGTAAACTTTATATGACCCAGCACAGGGGAAGGCCAGGGCCAAGTAGTGGGAGTGGGTGGGTAGGGGAGCAGGTGTGGGGGGGGGGGGATTGGGAAATTTTGGAATAGCATTTAAAATGTAAATAAAGAAAATACTAATAAATAAATAAATAAATTTTAAAAAAGATTATACATTTCATGAAATTTATATTTTATACTGTTACATTATATAAATATAATTTGACATAAATTATATGATAATAAAGTGTGTGTTAAATTATAATTTTATATGTATTATTAGTTCATATTAATTAATTTCATTTATCTTTATATATTTGAATTTACAAAACTTGAAAAAGCTTTCTTTGTTTATATGTATTAAAAATGGATACTTTTATTCATACATAATTTGGCACATATATTAGAGAATTTAGCATTTCCCTAACATGGTTAACTTTGAAATGCCATAATTTATCACTATTTTCCTTTTGTTTGATACTGGAGTTACTACTTGCTGATGTAAAAGAAGTTACTATTTTAATTACTTTGCAATTGAGGGTAAAATGTGCTGAGATTTAATATTATTGTCTTTATAAAATAGAAATTAAATACATCATTATTTTCTAATACCCTCTATTGCACACTGCCAGTTCATTTATTGTACTTACATACATGGAACCATGAAGTTGGCCAGGCCTAGTGGCTTTGAGAGACATATCACATGGGACTTTTCCAGTTTCTGATGGCCTGATTCACTACTCTAGCAGGGAAGCATTCAGGCTGCTTTGTGTTTCCATGTATGTTCTCCTGGAAGTCAAGGAAACATGGAAGTTTGAAAAGACCATATATATTACACATTAATCTTGAGTACTCTGAATAGTTCATAAATATCCTGGCAACTACAAATATATTGATCCTGGCAATTGCCACTCTAACCTCTTTCTGGAAAGAGTATAAAAATTCCGATTCTCTCAATAAAAATTACCCAGCATAAATTTTTCTATGCAACTCCAACCAGCCTGGTTTTATTCCTTCAGGATGTATCAAGTGATATAGAACTGGTAAAGAAGTGTTGGCACTTAAGTTTGGTCAATTATGATTTCAAAGTTTTCTTTCTTTCTTTCTTTCTTTCTTTCTTTCTTTCTTTCTTTCTTTCTTTCTTTCTTTCTTTCTTTCTTTCTCTCTCTCTCTCTTTCTTTTTTTTCAAGGTAGGGTTTCTCTGTGTAGTCCTGCCTGTTCTGGAACTCACTCTGTAGACCAGCCTGGCCTCAAACTCAGAAATCTGCCTGCTTCTGCCTCCCAAGTGCTGGAATTAAAGGTGTATGCCACCACTGCCAGCAATTTCCAAGTTTTCTAAATAACTCTATTTTTTTGTGTGTTCATATTTGTTGTCTTAATAGTTTTTATACATTAATTTTCTAAGAACTTCTTTGTACTGGGGAGTTAGAAAAGTTTGTCGTGGATCATAAGGACACTGCAGTCACAAAGTATCTGACAAGGTAAGACTTAATGCAGAAATATTTTAGTTTTGTTTTATGGTTCAAATTCATAGTCAATCACAGTGAAAGAGCTTGCCTTTGGGAGCAAGAAGTTGCAGGTCACATCAAATCTCCATACAGGTAATAAAAAGTAATTAACAAGTTGATCATGTTTACAAAATTTCAGTGTCAACCAAAGTGACCTACCTCTATCACCACCTAATGGTCCTAAAATCTCTCTAAACAATGCCAACAACTGGAAAGCTAATTCTCAAACAATTCAATATATGGGAGATATTTCACATTTCAACCACAACATACCCCCATTCATGGAATCTCATGGTGTAAAAGGGATTCCTTTATTTTTCTGAAATTTCTGTAGTTTACAGTCCAAGCAAAATTTGAGACATAAAACTATAATTGAATAAATAAGTCAGGAACAGAATATAAAATTTAATGTTTTCTTTTATCCAGACACTAAAACTAGGTACTATAAAATTAAATTAAGCTATTGAGAGGAAGAGAGGCTCAAGAAAAGAAGTTTAAAAATATAGAAAGAAACTGGGTGAAGTTGTAAATTAATGTATGTAACTATTCAAATTGCACAATTAATCTCATTTATTCATGTAATTAATATATATTAGTAAAAAGTTCAATAAATATACACATGAAAATGCATACAATTCAACTACTTGTAAACTATGAGAATGATTAACATATCAATTGTAAATGTCTCCACGAGTTGCTAATGTCATATATCTTAAACATATTTATGCTTACATTGTAGATACCAACAAATATATAAAATATATTCAAATACGATATACAAATACATGTCTTAAATAAATCTACTGATGAAGGTATAATGGGATATTTGAATTTACTAAAATTTCAGTGTGTTATATTTGCAGCTCTATATAATCAAGGTATCAGAGAATATAATGAGAGGCAAATATGTCCTCATGGGTCAGACTAGCAGATTTTCTGAATTTCTCCTATCTACATAGTTGGCCTTTAAGGACCTATACTCCTGGGATGCTACTGAACTTAGTATTTATATTCTAATAAGAAGCTCTATTTATTAAACAGACAAGGACCTGCAGATTATAGGTATCAGCCAGTTAAATATTCCCTTAAAAGAACTACAAGGTCAGAAAACAATGGCTTCATCTCCATCTAGATACTGTCCTTTCTTCTCTGAGCCCCAGATTCTGTCCAGGGCATGCAAGGGATGAATACTTTCATACTGAATGGCATGCTGAAGATTAATTTCTTTGAAAAATTTCAAGTAACGTAGAGTGCCATATTTAAAGATTTGACATTAGGGCAGGTCTTTTACCACAACTTTATTGAGGTAAGCCAGTGAGGACATTTTATGTGAAAGTCACCAAGAGGTAGGTCTCAGGTGAGCAGTCTGTCATTTTATAGATATATGGTCATTGTCAGTGTGACAAGTATTCAGCTTGTGTTCATTCTGCTAGATATCCATTACTTGTCTTCAGAGCATCCAAAGATGTTTTCTTCCAAAAAAGAAATATGATGCTCATGTATTATGGCTGCTTTAAATATTTTTATTAATTTTAGTATGTTTGGTAATGAAGGCAAATGTTTGGGTTAGTTAATATGTTAGCTTTCAGGGCCTTTTATAGCAAAATAAGATATATTGGGTAGGTTATTCACAATCTTTTGCTAACAGTCTGGGATTGTTGAATATGTTTAACAATGGGTTCAACCAAGTCTGTTTCCAGAATACTTTGTAATTGTGTGTAGTTGGGTATGTCCATTGTATATATCTATGTATCTTTATTCTTTATGTACCTATTATCATTTTATATATTGTATGCCCATATTGTATGTTATGTAAGAACAAGAATTTTTTGGCCAGATACTAAACCAGCTCTTTTCAATTACTTTAATCCTTGTGTAAGAATATTCTGAAGTACTGAAAATAATTCATATAATGAATGAAATATGAAACAAGAAAATGTGAAACATGATTTTGCCTAAAACAAACACAGCCTTTTAACTCTGTGTGATGCCTTGGATTTACCTTTGTGAGGACATGTGAGGAATCTGAAGAGGCAGAAAAGTTCAAATGTCATTTTCAAACTCCCAGTTTTGACTTTAACTTGGAAAATATGTTAAACAAGAATCCCAGAAATGGGCTGGTGAGATGGCTCAGTGGGTAAGAGCACCTGACTGCTCTCCTGAAGGTCCCGAGTTCAAATCCCAGCAACCACATGGTGGCTCATAACCATCCGTAACAAGATCTGACCCCCTCTTCTGGGTTATCTGAAGACAGCTACAGTGTACTTACATATAATAAATAAATAAATCAAAAAAAAAAAAAAAAGAATCCCAGAAATGATATATGCCAGCAAATTAACTTATTATGTAAAAACACCTGGCATGTATTTGCACTAATAATAACAAAAATTGTATAAAGGCTAAAAGATGCAGTGTAGGCATGTATAATTCTAGTATGGCTATTAGGAGAAGGAGAAAGATGTTAAATAATAGAAATGCTACCCATAAAGTCTTGGTACAGATATCATACCATAATTCATCATATAAACTTCAAAGACACTTGATCCAAGACAGAGAAGTAAAAACTGACACCTGAGGCTTTCTTCTGCTCTTAACAAATACCACATATAATGCCTCACCTTCAATGGGCACAGAAGTATGAAAACTTCCTTACAGCTCGTGGCAATGTTTAGAGAAATTGTGAAACCTTTCACTAGTAAAGAAAGTAGATCAATGGTGTTGACATTGAAATTTTATATCTAAAACCAATTTTTATCTGAATTCCAACTGGTGGTGACTTTTATGGAGAGGAACAAACCTTGATCACATAGATGGTCCTGGTTAAACTCAGAGAATCACAAAAACAAGAATAAAAACTTGAGCATGGAAGATAAGTAGTTAGAAAAGAGGAATGGTGGCAGGGGAGCAGGGA
>NC_034599.1:14902650-14953574 GCF_900095145.1 Mus pahari
AAATAATATTAAGGCATTTGGTAAAATGTTGGCTATTAATTCTCATCAAATGAAATTCTGTAAGAAATTAATGACTGACATATATTTATTTTTATCCTAATAAAATGTGATATTGATTTTTCTTATTTAGAATTGATTACTTATATTTTCATTTTCTTACATTTTCTCCTAAAGCCTGACAAGAAACATGGAGCCCCAAAACAAAACATCTGTGTTACAGTTCCTTCTTCTTGGATTTACAGATGATGCAGAACTTCAGTCTGTCATCTTCAGCCTCTTCCTGTTCATATACTTAGTCACCATCCTTGGAAACCTGCTCATAATTCTGTGTATAAGCTTTGAGTCCCACCTCCAAACCCCCATGTACTTCTTTCTCTCTAACTTGTCCTTTAATGACATTGGTTTAAGCACAGCCACAGTCATCAAGATGCTGGTTAACATCCAAACAAATGACCAAAGCATCACTTACACAGGGTGCCTCACACAGCTCTTCTTTGTACTTGCTTTTGCATACTTTGAAAATTTTCTCCTTACAGTGATGGCCTATGATCGCTATGCAGCTATTTGTCACCCTTTAAGGTATAACATCATTATGAATCCTAACTTATGTGTTCTACTCTCACTAAATTCTCTGTTCATTAGTATTATGGATGCCTTGATTCACACTCTTATGGTGCAGCGGCTATCCTTCTGCACAGATCTGGAAATCCCTCACTTTTTCTGTGAACTTGATCAGGTCATCAAGCTTTCCTGTTCTGACACCCTAATTGACAACATTGTGCTCTTTGTTGCTACTTGTTTATTTGGTGGTGTTCCTCTTTGTGGAATCATTTATTCTTATTATCATATTATGTCTACAATCTTGAAGATAGCATCATTGGAGGGAAAGTACAAAGCCTTCTCTACTTGTGGGACTCACTTGTCAGTGGTTTCTTTATTTTATGGGGCAGGTTCTATGGTATATATTAGCTCTGCAATAAGTGCCTCACCAGGAAAATCTGCAGTGGCTTCAGTGATGTACTCTGTGTTTCCTCAAATGATGAATCCTTTTATCTACAGTTTAAGGAACAATGACATGAAAGTTGCCATAAGAAATCTTTTTAGCAGGACCATTCCACTTGAATAATGTGTACTGTGCTTAGAGTTTGCAATCATAAAATTAGTCAAAAATGATTAGATTTCTGGTAAAGTACAATATCTAAAACATTTGTTGCTGTAACATTATAAAATTATGCTTCAATAAATTGTTCTGCATCTTGGACCCTCTATCTGTGAAACATAACTCAAGACTTTCCTTCTTTAAGAACATTTTCGTTCTTCATGATTTGTGGAGGATAATGAAAAAAACGCCAAAATCTCAAAACTAGCACATGGTTATTCTTGTATAGTCTTAGAAAATGTAAAAATTTAGAAATATTAATGTAGAGATTATTTTCAAAACAGTTTACTAAAGTGTAAAAGATTATCTGAACTGGCAGATTATTCCGCATGCAAAGGTACTTACCTCTAAGCCCAAGGAAATAATTTCAATCCCTGTGATCAACATGGTGGAAGGAAAGTACTGACTTCTTCAAGATGCAATCCATGATGTATGTGCACATTATGATTATGTATGTACCAATCTCATACATGCATGTATTCATATATCTACAGAAAAATACGTAATAAAATCATTAAGAATAGTTATTGATCTTGGCCATTCTATCTCATAAAATGAAATGTCAAAGTCATTTTGATTTTCCTTTTTCTGAAGACTTAGGATGTATAACATTTTTTCCATTTCTCAGCCTGTTGTGTTTCATCTCTTGAGAATGCTCTGCATTTTTTACAGTTCAGTCATTCCTCCCTCTCAGTCTACCCTCTCACAGTTCCTCATTCCATTCCTCCTCCTGTCTCCAACAGTATGCCCTCACCAGACCTCCCCTCTCCATGAGACCTCAATGATCTGGAAGGTTCCACTCATCTCTCACTAGGCCAGACCAGGCAATCCTCTGCTCTATATGCTTTAGGGTCCTCTGACCAGCTGGTGGATGCTACCTGGTTGGTGGCTTAGTGTCTGTTAGATCTTATTGGTTCAGGTTAGCTGGAACTGCTCAGCTTCTCCAAGCCTTTCCCTAATTCAACCATATGTATGTCCCCTACTTCAGTTCATTGGTTGGGTTTAAATATCTGCATCTCTCTCTGTCAGCTGCATTTTGGGCCTCTCAGAGGACAGCCATGCTAGGGGTCCTTTTGGTAAGTACACCATAGCATCAGTATTAGTGTCAGGCCTTAGAGCCTCCCCTTGAGATGGAACCCAATTTGGATCCATCACTGGATTTCCTTTCCCTCAGTCTCTTCTCCATTTTTGTCCCTGCAGTTCTTTTAGATGGGGACAATTTTGGATCAGATTTTTTGACGGTAGGATGGCAGTCCTATCTCTCTACTTCATGCCCTATCTTTTTACTGGAGGTGGACTCTACAAGTTCCCTCTTCCCACTGTGGGGCATTTCATCTAAGGTTGCTCTCTTTGAGTCCTAAGAGTCTTTCACCTCGCAGATCTCTGGTATATTCTAGAGCCCCACCTCTGCCTTCAGAGGTTGCATATTTCCATTCATTTTGCTGGACTTCAAAGCTTCACTCCTGTTTCTGGGCTTCCAATACCTGATCATCCATTTTCTACTCCCTCTCCCATCCAAAACCCTCTCCCCTCCTCTTCCAGTGATGATTTCTTGTCTCACCCAAGTTAGATTGACACATCGTTCCTCGGGCACTTCAGGTTATTAACCTTCCTGAGTTCTGTGGATTGTATTCTAAGTATTCTGTAGGTTTTTTCATTTGTTTGTTTGTTCGTTTTTGCTAATATCCATTTATTAGTGAGTACATACTGTGCATGTCCTTTTGGATCTGAGTTACCTCACTCAGGATGATATTTTCTAGTTCCATCCATTTCCTGCAAAACTCATGATGTCTTTGTTCTTAATAGTCAAATAATATTGCATTGTGTAAATGGATCACATTTTCTGTATCCTTTCTTCCATTGTGGGACATCTGTGTTGTTTCCAGATTCTGGCTATAACAGATATGCCTTCTATAAACATAGTGGATCATGTGCCCCTGTAGTAGGGTGGGAAATCTTTTAGGTATATGTCCAAGAGTGGTACATCTGGGTCTTCAGGTAGATATATTTCCAGTTTTCTAAGGAACCTCCAGATTTATTTCCAGAGTAGTTGTACCAGTTTGCAATCCTAGGAGCAATGGATGAGTGTTCCTCTTTCTCAACATCCTCAATATCATGTGCTGTCATATGAGTTTTTTATCCTAGCCATTCTGATTGCTGTAAGGTAGTACCACAGGGTAGTTTTGATTTGCATTTCCCTGATGACTAAGGATAGTGAACATTTAATAGATGTGTGGAATCCTGTCTGGGTGTTCTTTTCTATTTCATTAATCAATCAACTATTTATTTTCATTAATATTGAACTACTTTTATTACAATATCCCTGTAATAAAGTTTAAATCATGAATAGTGATAACTCTAGCAGGTCTTTTATTATTTGGAATTCTTTTAACTATTTTGAGGGATTCAATAGAAATTTGACTGTTTTTTAATTTTTTAAATAATTCCTTTGGAATTTTGATGTGGATTCCATAGACTCTATAGATTTCTTTTCATAGGATGGGGATTCAAAAATGTTAATCTTACCAACCCTTCATCATAGGAGATCATTCAGTTTTCTGGTGACCTCCTTGTTTTCTTCCTTCAATGACTTAATTTTGTGTGAATATCTTATCCTTGTCGAGTTAGAGTTATCCCAATATATTTTGAGGGACTTTTGGTAAAGTTGCTGGTTCCCTCATTTCTTAGTGTGTTTGCTGTTTGTGTTTAAGAACATCACTGAATTTTCTGTCTTGATTTTTTTAACTTTTTTATTGGTTATTTTATTTATTAACATTTCAAATGTTATCCCCCTTCCCTGTTTCCCCTACCCAAGTCCCATATTCCCTCCCCCCTCTCCCTGCTTCTGTGAGGGTGATCCTCCACCCACCCACCCACACCTGCCTCAGTTTCCTAGCATTCCACTAAACTTCATCATCAAGCCTCCACAAGACCAAGGACCTCCCCTCTCATTGATGCCAGATAAGGCAGTCCTCTGCTACATATGCAGCTAGAGCCATGAAGACCTACATGTGTACTCTTTGGTTGTGGTTTGCACCATGGGAGCTTTGGGGGAGTAGTGAGTTGATATTTATGTTATTTCTATGAATTTGCAAACCCCTTCAGCTCCTTCAGTCCTTCCCCTAATTCCTCCATTGGGGTCCATGAGCTTATTCCAATGGTTGGCTGTGAGTATCTGCATCTGTATTAGTCAGGATCTGGCACAGCCTCTAAGAGTACAGCTATACTAGGCTCTCTGTTCCACTCTTTGTCCATGTATTTCCTTTGGACAGAAACAATTCTGGATTAATATTTTTCAGATAGATGGGTTGCCCCATCCCTCAACTGGAGGCCATGTCTATTAACTGGATATGATCTCTAAAGGTTCTTTCTCCCATATGTTGGGTTTTTCTGCTAATGTCATCCCCAGTGGGTCCTGGGAAACTCTTGGGTCCCTGGCATCTGGGACTTTCTAGTGGCTACCTTCATTTCTCCATCCCCCACTGTTACACACCTACTTTCAAATTCTTGGCCATCTGTATTTCTCCCCTGTTTCTTCCTGCTTTTGTTCCTGCCCACCTTTTTTCTTCTCCCTCCTCTTTCTCTCCCAGATCTCTCCCTCCCTCCCTCCTTCTATGTTTGGTGATTATTTTCTTCCCCATTCTAAGTATGATTCAATCATCCACACTTTGGTCTTCCTTTTTCTTTGTTTTATATGGTTTGTAAGTTGTAATGTGGATATTCTAAACTTTTTTTTGGCTAATATCCACTTATCATTTAATACATGCAATGTGTGTTCTTTTGTTACTGTGTTATCTCACTCAGGATATTTTAAGGTTCAATTCATTTGCCTGCAAATTTCATGAAGTCATTGTTTTTAATAGCTGAGTAGTATTTCGTTATGCAAATGGAAGATTTTCTGTATCCACTCATCCATTGAGGGACATCTGGGTTGTTTCCAACTTCTATGAGGCTCCTATGAACATAGAGGAGCATATATTATTGTTATATGTTCAAACATCTTTTGGGTGTATAGTCAGGAGTAGAACAGCTGGATTCTCAGATAGAACTATTTTCAGTTTTCTGATGAAGCAACAAACTGATTTCCAGAGTGGTTTACCAATTGGCAATCCCACCAACAATAGAAGACTTTTCATCCATCTCTACATCCTCACCAGCATCTGTTGTGACCTGAGTTACTGAAATTATTTTTTTCAATTTTTATTAGGTATTTACTTCATTTACATTTAAAATGCTACCCCCAAAGTCCCCTATACCCTCCCTCCTGCTCCCCTTCGTGGCCATGGTGTTCTCCTGTAATAGGCATATAAAGTTTGCAAGACCAAGGGGCCTCTCTTCCAAATGATGACTAGATGCTGACTAGACCATCTTATGCTACATATGCAGCTAGAGACACGAGCTCTGGGGTGCTGATTAGTTCATATTGTTGTTCCATCTATAGTGTTGAAGACCCCTTCAAATCCTTGGGTACTTTCTCTAGCACCTCTATTGGGGGCCCTGTGTTCCATCCAATAGCTGACTGTGAGCATCCACTTCTGTGTTTGCCAGGCACTGGCATAGCCTCACAAGAGACAGCTATATCAGGGTCCTTTCAGCAAAATCTTGTTGGCATATGCAATAGTGTCTCTATTTGGTGGTTGATTATGGGATGGACCCCTGAGTGGGGCAGTTTTTGGATGGTCCACCTTTTCATCTCAGCTCCAAACGTTGTCTCTGTAACCCCTTCCATGGGACTTTTGTTCCAAATACTAAGAAGGGGAGAGTGTCCACATTTTGATCTTCGTTCTTCTTGAGTTTCATGTGTTTTACAAATTGTGTCTTAGGTATTCTAGGTTTCAGGGCTAATATCCACTTATCAGTGAGCGCATATTATGTGAGTTCTTTTGTGATTGGGTTACCTCACTCAGGATGATACCCTCCATATCAATCCATTTACTGAGAAATTTCATAAATTCATTGTTTTTAATAGCTGAGTAGTATCCCATTGTGTAAATGTACCACATTTTCTGTAGCCATTCCTCGATTGAGGGATATCACGGTTCTTTCCAGCTTCCGATTATTATAAATAAGGCTGCTATGAACATAGTGGAGCATGTGTTCTTATTACCAGTTGAAACGTCTTCTGGATATATGCCCAGGAGAGGCATTGCTGGATCCTCCAGTAGTACTATGTCCAATTTTCTGAGGAACCTCCAGAATGATTTCCAGAGTGATTGTACAAGCTTGCAATCCCACCAAAAATGAAGGAGTGTTCCTCTTTCTCCACATCCTAGCCAGAATCTGCTGTCACCTGAATTTTTGATCTTATCCAGTCTAACTGGTGTGAGGTAGAATCTCAAGGTTGTTTTGATTTGCATTTCCCTGATGATTAAGAATGTTGAACATTTTTTGAGGTGTTAAGCCATTCGATATTCCTCAGTTGAGAATTCTTTATTTAGTTCTGTGCCCCATTTTTTAAATGGAATTATTTTGTTTTCTGGAGTCCTTCTTCTTGAGTTCTTTGTATATATTGGATATTAGTCTCCTATCTGTTTTAGGATTGGTAAAGATCATTTCCCAATCTGTTGGTGGACTTTTTGTCTTATTGACAGTGTCTTTTGCCTTACAGAAGCTTTGAAATTTTATGAAGTCCCATTTGTCAATTCTGGATCTTACAGGACAAGCCATTGCAATCCTATTCAGGAATTTTCCCCCTGAGCCCATATCTTCAAGGCTTTTCCCCACTTTCTCCTCATTAAGTTTCAGTGTCTCTAGTTTTATGTGGAATTCCTTGATCCACTTAGACTTGACCTTAGTACAAGGAGATAAGAATGGATCAATTCTCATTCTTCTACATGATAACAGCCAGTTGTGCCAGCACCATTTGTTGAAAATGCTGTCTTTTTTCCACTGGATGGTTTTAGCTCCCTTGTCAAATAACAAGTGACCATAGGTGTGTGGGATCATTTCTTGGTCTTCAATTCTAATCCATCGGTCTACCTGTCTGTCCCTATACCATTACCATGCAGTTTTTATCACAATTGCTCTGTAGTACAGTTTTAGGTGAGGCATGGTGATGCCACCAGAGATTCTTTTATCATTGAGAAGAGTTTTTGCTATCCTAGGTTTTTTGTTATTCCAGATGACTTTGCAAATTGCCCTTTCTAACTCATTGAAGAATTGAGTTGGAATTTTGATAGGGATTGCACTGAATCTGTAGACTGCTTTAGGCAAGATAGCCATTTTCATAATGTTGATGCTGCCAATTCATGAGCATGATAGATCTTTCCATCTTCTGAGATCTTCTTTGATTTCTTTCTTCAGAAAGTTGAAGTTCTTATCATACAGATCTTTTACTTCCTTAGTTAGAGTCACACCAAGGTATTTTATATTATTTGTGACTATTGTGAAGGGTGTTGTTTCCCTAATTTCTTTCTCATCCTCTTTATCCTTTGTGTAGAGGAAGGCCATTGATTTGTTTGAGTTAATTTTATATCCAGCTACTACACTGAAGCTGTTTATCAGGATTAGGAGTTCTCTGGTGGAAATTTTGGGGTCACTTATGTATACTATCATGTCATCTGCAAAAAATATATTGACTTCTTCCTTTCCAATTTGGATCCCCTTGACCTCCTTTTGTTGACTAATTGCTCTGGTTAGGACTTCAAGTACGATATTGAACAGGTAGGGAGAAAGTGGGCAGCCTTGTCTTGTCCCTGATTTTAGTGGGATTGCTTCCAGCTTCTCTCCATTTCCTTTGATGTTGGCTACTGGTTTCTTTAGATTGCTTTTATTATGTTTAGTTTTGGGCCTTGAATTCCTGATCTTTCCAAGACTTTTATCATGAATGGGTGTTGGATTTTGTCAAATGCTTTCTCAGCATCTAACGTGATCATCATGTGGTTTTTGCCTTTGAGTTTGTTTATATAGTGGATTACATTGATGGATTTCTGTATATTGAACCATCCCTGCATCCCTGGAATGAAGCCTACTTGGTCATGATGGATGGTTGTTTTGATATGTTCTTGGATTCGGTTTGTAAGAATTTTATTAAGTAATTTTGCACCAATATTCATAAAGGAAATTGGACTGAAGATGTCTTTCCTCGTTGGGTCTTTATGTGGTTTAGGTATCATAATAATTGTGGCTTTGCAGAATGAATTGAGTAGAATACCTTCTGTTTCTATTTTGTGGAATAGTTTGAGAAGAACTGAAATTAGGTCTTCTTTGAAGGTCTGATAGAACTCTGCACTAAACCCATCTGGTCCTGGGCATTTTTTTGGTTGGGGGACTATTAATGACAGCTTCTATTGCTTTAGGCAATATAAGATTGTTTAGGCCATTAATAGGTATGAAGTGCCTCTTCTTGTCTTTTTTGATAACTTTGGGTTGAAAGTCAATTTTATTCGATATTAGAATGGCTACTCCAGCTTGTTTCTTCAGACCGTTTGCTTGAAAAATTGTTTTCCAGCCTTTCACTCTGAGGTAGTGTCTGTCTTTTTCCTTGAGATGAGTTTCCTGTAAGTAGCAAAATGTTAGGTCCTGTTTGTGGAGCCAATCTGCCCTCAATATATCTGATTGGAAGCCTTTCCTTTCTGTAATCCCAGTTGATTCAGAACTCTGCAGAGTCCAGCTTTCTCTGTGATCCTGTGATTCCGGGATCTTATAAACCTGAGGTTCTGGCTGTGTCAGAGTTCTTGGCAGTCAAGCTTCCTCTGAGACCCTGAGATCCTTGTGTGACCAAGCTCCTGGGATGCTGGGAGCCTCCAATCCTAAGATCTTGGGTGTGTTAGAATGCCTGGAAGTGGTACCTCCTCTGGGGCCATTCGAAACCAAGGTAGACCAGCACTGACCAGAAGGAACATGAGCTGCTCTTCAGGCAGGGCCCCTGTGTCCTTGCTTCTGTTGTCACAGGCCCCTCACACTTGATTTGGGACAGATGTTGAATTCCACTCAACAGTCATCCTAAGCTCCTGCTGGCACAGGTCCCTCATTGTTGTTTTAGAACAGATGTTGCATTTGACTCACCAGTAATCCTAAGACCCTGGGCATGCTAGGGTGCCCGCGGCATGGAGAGTCCTCTGGGACTGTCCCTTGAGTCCACACCTAAGGTGGTCCAGGGCTGGCACTGACCAGAAGACAGCTTCCTGATTTTCAAGTGTGGTAGTGTATCCAGGGATTGCTGTGCTGGGAGAACTGGATTCTAATGATGCCAAAGTATATTGAATTCTGTTGCTGATGGTCTTGCACTTGCCTCTTGTCATCTGATTATTTCTGGTATTTCCTGGTCTGGATGTCTCTGTCTGGAGCCTGCCTCTTTTGCCCATGAGTTGGTTAGATACCATCACAGACCTCTGGCTCTGGATGTACCAGATGTTTTGTGGGGCATTCAGACTGTGTGGTCTTAAGAGGGGAATATATTCTGTTAACTTTTTGTACTGGCTGCAGTAGCTCTTCTGGGAGGCTTTCAGAATGTAATGTTAGTTGCCCTGTGTGCAGCTAAACTCCTGGGATGCCTTCAGGCTATGTTGTCTTCAGGACAGCAGACTAACTGACAATCTGCCCTAGCAGAAGGCACTGGCCAGAAGATGGGTGAAATTCGGGGATGGGGGGTTTAGGGGTGTTTTGGAACCCAAGTCCACTGGACTCACAGTTGTGGCTATGGGTCTTCAGGAGGGCCCTTAAGAGTTACATAAGAAACCCCAAAAGTTCTACCATAGAACTTCTACAGCTGATAAACAACATCAACAGAGTAGCTAGATAAAAGATTAACTCTAACAAATCAGTAGCCTTCCTCTATTCAAAGGATAAACAGGGTGAGAAAGAAAGTAGGAAATGGCACCCTTCACAATAGGCTAAAAAAATATAAAATACCTTGGTGTGACTCTAAACAAGCAAGTGAAAGATCTGTATAACAAGACTTTCAAATCTCTCAAGAAAGAAATCAAAGATCTTAGAAAATGGAGAGATTTCTCATGCTAAAGGATTGTCAGAATTAACATAGTAAAAATGGCCATCCTACCAAAAGCATTCTACAGATTCACTGAAATCCCCATCAAAATCACAACACAATTCTTCAAGAACATGGAAAGATTAATTCTAAAATTCACCTGGAAAAGCAAAAAACTCAGGATAGGAAAAACAATTATTAACAATAAAAGAAATTCCAGGGGAAATCATCATCCCAGATCTCAAGTTATACTCCAGAGTAATAGTGATAAAAACTGCATGGTATTGGTGCAGAGATGGACTGGTTGATCAATGGAATAGAATTGAAGACCCAGAAATAAAACCACACACTTATGCACACTTGATCTTTGACAAAAAAAAAAAATCCAGTGGAAAAAATGACAGCATTTTCAACAAATGATGTTAGTTCAACTGGTGGTCAGCACTTACAAAAATGCAAAATGACCCATTCTTATCTTCTTGTACGAAGCTGAAGTCCAAGTGGCTAAAGAACCTCAACATAAAACCAGATACAGTGAACCTAACAGAAGAGAATGTGGTAAAGAGCCTTGAACTCATTGGCACAGGGGGGAAAATTCCTAAAAAGAACTCTAATGGATCAGGCTCTAAGATCAAGAATTGATAAATGGGACCTCCAGAAACTTGAAAGCTTCTGTAATGCAAAAGACATAGTCAATAAGACAGATTGGCAGCCTCCATATTGGGAAAAAATCTTCAATAACCCCACATCTGATAGAGGGCTAATATCTGATATATATAAAGAACTCAAGAAGTTAATCACCAAAAACCAAAACAACCCAATAAAAAAAATGGGGTATAGAACTAAACCAAGAACTTACAACTGAGGAATCTCAAATGTCTGAGAAGAACCTTAAAATTTTTTCTAAGTCCTTAGCGATCAGAGAAATGCAAATCAAAATGACCCCGAGATTCCGCCTTACACTGATCAGAATGGCTAAGATCAAAACTTCAGGTGACAACACATCTTGGAGAGGATGTGGAGAAAGAAACGTTCCTCCATTGCTGGAGGAATTGCAAACTGCTACCTAGGATACATCCTATAGAACTCAAGAAGGTTAACAAGCTAAACGGCCTAAGTAGGGATGCCTCAATCCCACTTGGGAGGGAGAAGAAAGCAATCACAGGAGTTGGGGAGGGAAGGTACACCTCTGTCAGAAAGTGGACATGGAGAAGAATATTATCAGGTATTTGGGGCAGGGGTGAGGAGAACAGTACTGAATTCCAGAGGGTTAGCACAAAGAATCAAATCAGCCAAATTTGGGAAGTACCATCTAGAATATACCAGAGTGGTGGGAGGTGAGATACTCTCTGGAATCAGAGGGAGGGACCTTAGTTGAAATGCCCTACAGTGGGTAGAGGGAAATTGTAGAGGAAATTGTAGAAAGACAGCGCATTAAGTGGAGGTATGGGGTTGCCATCCCACAGTCAAAAACTCTGACCCAGAACTGTTCCTGTCTGAAAGAACTGCAGGGACAAAAATAGAGAAAAGCTTGAGGAAAAGCAGGTCTAAGGACAGTCCTAAATTGGGATCCAGCTCATGTGGAAGCCCCAAAGCCTGACACTATTACTGATGCTATGGTATGCTTACAAAAAGGGACCTAACATTACTGCCTTCCAAAAGACCCACCAAGCAACTGAAAGAGTCAGATGTAGATATTTATATTCAACCAATGGACAGAAGCTGGTGACTCCTGTGGTTAAATTAGGGAAAAGCTGGGAGAAGCTGAGGAAGAGGGCCATCCTATAAGAAGACCAGCAGTCTCAACTAACCTTGACCCCTGAGATCTCTCAGATACTGGGCCACCAACTAGGCAGTATATACCAGCTGATATGAGGCCCCCAACACATATACAGCACAGGAGTGCTGGGTCTGAACTCAGAGAAAATGCACCTAACTCTCAAGGGACTTGAGGCCTCAGGGATTAGGGATGTCTAGTAGGGTTGGGAAGGGGTGTGACTGGGAGGCAGATAAAGTCTGAACTGTATAAAAAGTTTAAATAAAAAAATAGAGGAAAAAAGAATAAGTGCACATTTCATGCATAAAAATCTACTACTTAAGATCTCTTCTGAGTAAAATCAGTCTTCACTCTAATGAAGATTTCTTAAATTCTGGAAGAATTGCTCATTGTTTCTCTATCACTTTTTAAGCAAACAAATTTTAGAGGTGTATGATTATTTGTATACCTATGTCCATACATCATAGTATTCACAGTTCTCTCAGTTCCCTTCCTAGCCCTGATAATGCTAATGATAAATTTTAGAAAAATTTTTGTCAATTTAAAAACCACAGTAAAGTAAAAATTGTTTTTTATTTTAAAGGTAAATATTTATCATTATGAGTTAAAATTATTTGTTATATTTAATTACATTAAAGTTCTTTATTTTATTAATTATATTTTATTCCTTAGAACCACATCTATATCTTAATGTTTTTCTGATATGAACCCAGAAATCTCACACTTCTTGAAAATTAAAATAAAATATATATGATCAACTTATGAACTTCCTAGGGTGGAAGAAAAGGCTCAGTAATTAAGAACATTCCTTGCTCTTTCAGAGGACATGACTCTAGATCCCATCAGGCATGTCAGGTGATGACAATGGCAGGAAATCCAGCTCCAACATATATTATCTCCTTTTTTGTTGTCTACAGACCAAAGTCTACATCTAGAAGGCTCACAACACTCCAGATTTGATAAATTTGCATAGCTTTTTTTAGCATAGGATCATAAGGTAGTTAGTTATTTTTGAACATATTACCTTAATTTATTATTAGAAATATATACAGGCAGGTCGCTCTTGATATTTTAATATAGGAAAACATAGCCATACTACAAGTGCGTATGTTCCCATATTTTTAAATACTAAACTTTAATCTTTATAGGATTTGCATTCAACTATGATTAGCTAATTTTGTAAAATATTCTGTGATCTTCTTTTCAATTCTGATGATCACATGCACTTTCCTTAGTAGATCTGTTGTAGATAATGTGTGGTTTCACAAAATGTATAAGTACAAAGATAGCAAGTCACAAAACCGAGACTTTGCCAAGAAAGTTTAACTTTTGAACTGATACATTGAGGCACTGCCATCATCAATCCCAGTACTCAGAATCCCGTTAAATGTCTGTGGTTCCATCTTTTCCTTATGAAAATATTAAATTCCTAGAAAGTAGTGTTTCATGGTTGTTCCTTGATGTTCAGTCATCCACACTTTGGCTTACAATTGATGAAGATGACAGATATTAGAGGACACCACTACTTGGTATTAGAATCAAACAGGGTACAACTTCAGTACATCCTACCAATATTAGAAAGTATGATGCAGCATGTGCTCCCAGGATCAAATAGTGCTCCACCCCTACCACCCACATGTAGAGACAGCTTGACCCCCAGGATTTCTGACACTACCAGGCTCACAAGTGAGTCTGCCCTGCCAATATGTGGCCTAACTTTGAACACACACCCCAGCCCAGAGGACACATGCCCTCCCACCTTGCCAGAGACAAATCTTCCTTCCAGTTTGCATTTACATGCAGGAGCACATCCAGAATTCCAGCCGCCCCAACCTCACACACACCCATAGACATCTGGCCCTTCAGAAGTTCTGACATCCTAAGACTCACAGATGAGTTCTCCCCAATACTTGGCCTAACTGGGACTCCCAGCCCAGATGACCTAACACCTCCTGCTCTGCCAGAGAAAAGTATTTCTGGTTTACAGCTTGACCTGGGAGCAGATACTATGCTCCAGGCCCCCTCTGTCTCCATCTAAACCCAGAGAAAACATGACCCCCAAGGAGTTCTGACATAGCCAGTCTCATAGATCAGGTACTACAGAACCCTTCCAAACTCATACACAGAATGGCCCAATAAGGCCCAACATAATCAGGTTCACAGGAAGGACAAGCTCCAATCAGAGACAGCAAGGCCAGTAAACACCAGAGATAACCAGATGGTGAGAGCCAAGCCCAAGAACATAAGCACCAGAAACCAATGTCATTTGGCAACACAAGAACCCAGTTCTCCTACCACAGCAAGACCACTGTGGAAGTTAATTAAAGCTTGCATACAGGATAAACAGTGTGAAATGCTGGTTAAGGAAGGACAAAGAGTACTACAGGATCTACAGGAGAGCATGTCAGAAACAGAGCGCAGTAAGGTAACAGGAGCACGCGGGAAACAGAAACAAGAAAAGAAAAGGGAAAAGCAAGAAAGAAAAGGAGAACAAAAATGCCACAAAAGGGTGCAGAAGGCCATAAGTTGCTGTACCCACTGGCAGATATAGAACTTCTCGAACTGACAAGTTCCGAGGAGTCAGGCCTCTCAGAGAGTGAGGAGGAGGCCTTAGAAGAAGCTGCGGCAGCCTATGGGTCAGATCTTTATGGCCCGCTAAGGGTTAGCTCGAGTGCCTTACCACCACCCTATCAGGAGAAAGGCAGGAATGAGTCTAGATACTCGTTCTGTTCTGAGAAAACATGCAGAAAGTTACGGCAGATGTTTCCTGTGTTTGAGGATGCCAACAATGTTAGATATTACTAACCTTTAGAGCATAAGCAGGTTAAAGAGCTGGCAGAGTCAGTAAGAACTTACAGTGTAAATGCTTCATATACACAGTCACAAATTGAGAGACTGTCTAACACTGCTATGACCCCAAAGATGGATCTGTCCCTCACCTTATTTACACTCAATTTTTTTTAATTTGGATGAAAATGGTCGTTCCGCGGTGGAAAGGCATAGTCAATGTCCTAAGCCGCCTACTGAAAGAGCTAGATGGAAAAATGTGCTAAGTAACAAATGGGAAGGTCCGGATCCTGTGTTAACAAGATCCAGGGGAGCTGTTTGTGTTTTTCCACAGAGAGAAGACAATCCAATATGGGTACCAATGCAATTGGTGCAAATCCTAAAAGAAGATCATGAAGACCCAGAGGGCTGTGAACTGGATGGGAGTGCTGCTGATGTGGATATGGATTAAATTCAGTACCGGTATCCCCTTATGGGCCATAGTAAAAACATGGCCAGTACCTATGCCTGTGCATTTCAATTCAATAGTGTTGCCTGCATTCTTTTCAACTGTGTGCTAACAAAACGTGCCATTCACGATTCCCAATGGGGAAGATCCCCAACCGTATACCTCTACTAATTTTTCCTTACATGACACTTTATGTTTTACTATGGGAAATTCATCTTTGCCATGTATTTGGATTAGAAATGGTACAATTGCTAACTGGCAAGATCCTTTGGAACTTTCCAACGGGTTCCTCAGTTCTTTGTAATAGTACGCAACATTCTTGTGTTTTATCTGAATGTTAGAATGGGACCTTGTCCTTGGCCATTGTAGTCAAAGTCCCCATATTGGTCCCTGTGGCAGTAGCAGCTAACCCTGATGAGTTCCCTATAGCAACATTATATAGGCATGAGAGAGATTTTGGAATTACGGCAGCTATTATTACAGCAATTGCGGTATCTGCTGCCACCACAGTTATGTCTAGAATAGCCATGGCAAATCAGGTCAATACAGCCAATACCATCAATGAGATTGCTGAGACTACCTCTGAGGCATTGTCCACTCTACAGAGAGTTGATGCACAGCTAGCCTCAGGTATATTACTGGTCAATCAAAGAGTTGATCTGCTACAACATCAAGTAGATACTTTGACCGATATGGTTCAACTGAGCTGTGTCTCTTCCACACCTAATTTGTGTATTACCCCTATAAAATATGTTCATGATTCTTGTTTTAGCAGCCAAAACATCTCCGATTACCTGAAGGGACAATGGTCCATGCAGCTGGAGGAGTTACAACAGAAGCTACAGATGCAGATCCTAACCCTTAATGGGATGCGTGTTGAACCCATTACCCTAGGAGATTTTACCTCTTGGCTTACTTCTGCATTTTCTTACTTTAAGGAGTGGGTGGGAGTTTCTCTATTTGGTGCAATAATATGCTGTAGAGGAGTATTGTTACTTTGGTTGCTGTGCAAACTTAAAACCCAACAAAGACGTGACAAAGTCATCATCACTCAAGCTCTTTGGCCCTTGATAATGGTGCCTCCTCAGAAGTCTGGTTGTCACTACCTAAAGAACAGTATGACCTGTTGAGTTGTTAGCTCTTGCACCCCACAGGCTTTGCTGCCTATTGCACTGGAACGAGTGACACTCAACACTCTTGAACAGCCCTTGCACAGCGCTGAGTTCTGCTCATTGCATGCGCTAGGGCGTTTTGGGACTGGTCTTGTACTTTCCATCTTGATCTCCATGGATTGAGGAAATCCGGGGATGGATCGATGGAATAGGCCTTTTTTCAATAAAACAAAAAAGGAGGAGATGTGGGAAGCCACATTCGCCATTACAAGACGGCACCTGAGCCCAAAGGGGCTTGTGTCAGTTAGGCTAACTAACTGACAAGTGTTGTGCACATGCTCAAACAGCACAGAGGATGAGTCACGGCACAAGCCCGGAGCATGAAAATGAGGGTATATAGTGAGCACCAATCATGGAGTGACACATCCCTCTTAGGCCTATTTAAGCAGTACCAGTTTTCGGGCTTGCAGCCTTTTTGCTTCAGCAATCAAACCCGTTATAAATGTCTGCAGAAGGATCCTGTTGTGGCGCGTCTTTCTTGCTGGCGAGTCAGGTGATCGCGACAGTAGATGTGCAAATAAATAAGACTAAGTGCTTGACTATCAGATACTATCTCAGGACTGAATCTAATATATTTCTTTCTGTTTGTGAAGGACTCTTAAATATGTCACAAGTCAAATTTTGTGTCTCTATATTCCTATGAGCTCAAATTTCAAGACTCTTCATTATTCAACTATATTTTTATTATTCTAGACCTAGGAGTTTATATCTTTAATGACCAAGATTATGGTGATTATTATTTGGGAGCACTGATTTCTTGATACCTGAGAGAAGATGAAAGTCATTACATTGAGTTTCATTTCTTGTGTGTGCTCACCTATATTTTACAGATCTCTCTCTCTCTCTCTCTCTCTCTCTCTCTATATATATATATATATATATATATATATATATATATATATCTCCTGTTTCAATTGTAAAATACATTATATAGATTTACATGAGTATACAATTATTTTATATTTATAATATTTTAAAGTATTTATAAAATATTTGCATATGAATGATTCTTTGCATTGCTGATGTTGACTTAATCTGACTTTATTATATTTATTATTAAATATTAATATATTTTATTTGATCACTATATAAATTTAAAAGCAAGCAAACAGGTGAACATGATCACATTGATTCACTATGCTCTTAATAATGGATATGTTGTGACTATTCTATGTGCTGTCAATCGTAAAAACTACTCTTTCAACAGCCTGTACAAATGTTGACTTTGTGATATCCAAAGTTCATGCTCGAGAAAAAGCAAAAAAGATTTTTAAAAACTTGTAAAATACTGATAAAATTTTGTTTTCAATTTTTTTGTCTTAAGCAATATTCATAAATTCCTTGTCCCTTATGCATCCTATGGCTGCATATTGGATATGCCCAATTGTATATTAACATTTTAAATGAAACTGATTTTGTTGCCTTATGTTCTTTGTCCTCTGCTTCTAGTGCCAATATTATACTATACATTTTTTTCTCAGGAACCATGTGACAGAAATTAGACTACATTTATAAACAGCAATTGTGATGCTATGTCCAGTTCTCAGAAACCCCAGAAAAATGTCAGGAATTATGCCCTCATCTAAGGGCTTGGAATATATATGTGTATATGAAATAAGCTAGGATCCTCAAAGTTTGGGGTTGCATGACTGGGAAGGTGATAATGGGAGTTCATCCTTCAAACTTGATAATGTTTGTTCAGACAGCCGGGCAGAACCATGCAGCTAGAGAGGGACCTTCCTGACCTTGGAAAAGTAACTTATTGTGTTATGAGAAGCTAGTGTAGTTTTACAACCTGGTCTCAGCTGTCTGGGAACACTTAATTGCCCCTCTCCCATAGTCTAAAAGAGGGCTTTCTATCATTTCAAGGATATTGGTCTCTGCTTCCTTCAAGTGCAGGAGCCATCTGCACCAGGGAAATGCTTTATCAATCAAAGGGAATGTTGGCCTTTGCAACCCGGAATCCTGTGTATAGTGCTTTCTGTCTGTTCCCAAGACTGGCATCTGCCATCCCAGGAAAAGGGCTCATCAGCGGGAAGGGAATGCTACCATGAATGGGGAGAAGAGTCATTGCAATAATCCAACTCCAGGCTGGGCCCTCTCCAAAGGTCAGAGGCGCGTATAAAGGAGGGAAGGAAGGCACATTAACTTCTCTAGTCCTGCATGGCAGGGAAGTGAAGAGGCAGGCTCCCTGTGTCTCTTAAATGATATGGTGAAATTATCAAGTCTGATACATTACATTAACTACAGATTTAATATTCCCTTATAAAAGTTCAGTGTTACATGAGATTTAATATCAATGTTTAGTTTCCTTAAATGAATGAAAGCCAAATTATGTAATATGAAATTTCTATATATGAATTTATACACCTATGTAGCTCATAAAAATTCTGGTTTTCATCTTCACCAATGAATAATAAATAAATATTCATAAAGTCAGAAAAATGGTTAATGCTAAATTATAAAACAAAATAATTTCTAAATTAGTATCTTTAAATTTAACATTTCTGAACAGTAAGGGATGATATAATTGTATGTTACAAAGTATTTAAAAGGATGAATGAATGGTGAATGTGGGAAGATACAGTTGCCATTAGAAACATTGGAGAGTTGTGGAAACAGTGCAGAAAAACCTTAGAATTATGTGGGTAATGGTAGTGAGAACTCCTAGTAATGAAGGATATATAGTCTGAGCTAGCCATTGTTTGTAGACAGCCAAGGTTACCCGTGGTAGGCTTGGTTACATTTAGTTGAGAAGGTCACTCTTTAAAAACTGATGGTGAGGCCCCATGCTGAGGACAATATCCACACATCTCGTTAAATGTTTAGAGGTCAAGCTGGTGTAGTCATGGAGATTTCCCTATGTTCTCGTCTCTTTGTCATGAGAAGCCTATGGAAAGAAAACCCGGACCCAACCCAAACCTTCCACCTACAATCTGTTCGGCCTGCAAAAGGCACTGGAGCAATGGTTGGGAGTACTCTTGGGAGTAGCCAACCAGTGTTTGGTGAACTTGAGTCCCACACCTATGCTCTACATTGCATAGATGACCAGGAACCAGAGACTGGGCATCTCAGAGATCTAGTGTAGAACCAAACAAATCTGCATGCCCCCCTCCCAATCAATGAAATAATCTTATGATAGTCTTCTAATCTCACAGATCAGTGCCTTCCACAGAGGTTATCAGAGAGGCATCCTCTAGCAGTGGGTGGGAGTGGCAATCTCGAGTGTGTACCACATTCTCTTTGTATATGCAGTGACTGTTAGCTTGTGGGTTTGTGGGGCTCATAATAGTAGGAATAGGTGAGTCTCTGACTCTTGCCTGCACTTGGTACTCTTTTCCTTCTATTGTGTTGTCTTTTCCAACCTACTTCTAAGCACTTTTGCCTTATCTTATTGTATCTTTTTCATCCTGTTTGTCTGTTGTCTCTTAGAGGCCTGTTCTTTTCTGAAAGGAATTGACGGGAGAGTAATCTAGAGTATAAGAGAGCTTGGTGATTTTGGAGTAGTATAAGGAGAGGAATCAGTGCCAATATTACACTAGCACATCTTGCAGGCAGGTCATTATTGTACATCAGAAGACTTATAGCTTGGTTGGTGTTTCCCTTTCTCCTTTAGTAGTGTGCAGACTACCTACCAGCCACAAGAGCACTGGTCAGTAGGGATGAAGTCTCTAGGTAGGTACTGGTTTGACATTTCTGTGTTCAATGAATTGTGTAGGTGTTGCCTTCAGCAATTGGACCTTACCATCAGTTCATTAATACCCACCAATAACCTTGACAATAACCTTGGTTGTTTACGTGTTTCCATGGGCCCCTATGGCCAAGAACAAGATTAAATGTAACCTATACACAAAATTGGAGGCTTGATTTGATGATGAAAGATGTCTCGTTGGGCCTCTATCTTTTTCTTTTATAGCAATTTCATTTACATGGCATATATATGTGGAAGCCTTTACTATATTAAGTTTCCATATGTTCCTTCAAATGGCCCTTGGTTTTAGCTGCACTTCTCTGTTTTTTTCCATACTTGCTTTGTTCCCCTCTTCCAAGTTTGAAGCTCCTATTCCAATCCCCCCTCCTCATCCATGTACAATATTGTATCTATTTCCTAGGGAGATCCATCTCTCCTTGCTTGACCCTTACTCTATACCTATTCCCTGTGATCATATGAATTATAGTCTGCTGACGTCCATATATAAGTGAATATGTAATACATTTGTCTTTTGGGGCTTGGGTTGCCTCTCATAGGATGATTTGTTCTAGCTCATCTAGCTCATGTAAAATAATGAATGCATATTTTAAACACTGGAGTAGTATCCCAGTGTAAATGTACCACATTTTCTTTATCCATTCTTCTTTCAAGGGACATTTATGCTATTTTCAACTTCTGGATATTATGAATAGAGCATCAATAAACTTGATTGTAGTAGGATAAAGGATCTTTTGGGTTTATGTGCAAGTATGTTATAGCTAGGTCTTGAGCTAGCTCAGTTCTCATCTTTCTGAGGAAATGGTACATTGAATTTCCACAGTGACTCTACAAGTTAGCATTGCCAGCAGAAGTGGAGAATTGCTCACTATACTCCACAGTCTCTAGATTATAAACTTTGTTTCGTTGACCTTAGCCATTCAGACAGGTGTAAGATGAAATTTCAAAGTAGTTTTGATTTGCATTTCTCAGATAACTAAGGATGTTGAACATTGCTTTTTAATTTTTTTCAGCCATTTTTCTTACCTGTTTTTTTAATTCTCTGTTTAAATCTGCACCACACTTGAATTGGATATATAAGTTGTTTTCTTGATGTTCAGAGTTTTCTCCTTTTCAGTTTTATTTACTTATATATTTCATATATGAGCCCGTCATTGGATGTTTAAATAGCTAAATGATTTCCTATTCTGTAATCTTCAACTTTCTCCAAATTATGTTCCTTTGCAATACAGAAGCTTTTCAGTTTCATGAGGTTCATTTATTAGTTGTTCTTATTGCTTGTGCTATGGTTGTTCGGCTCAGAAGCCTTCTCCCATATCAATGAGTTCAAGAATAGTCTCCACTTTCTCTTCTATCAGAGTCAATGCATATGGACTTATATGGAGATCTTTAGTCTATTGGAAGTCAAGGTTTATGCATGATTATACGTATGGATCTATTTGGCTTGTTCTACATACGCCCATCAAGTTTGACCAGCACCATTTGATGTGTCTTTTATCCAGTGTGTATTTCTTTTTTTCCTTATAAAAAGTCAGTTTTCCATAGTGGCATGGACTTATGCCTGAGTCTTGAATTACATCCATCAATGTGGCTGGTTTTGTGCCAATTTCATGCTGTTTTTATTACTATAGCTCTGTAGTATAATTGGAGCTTAGTGGTCATGATACCAGCAGTTCTTTTACCATTCAGGGTTGTTTTAGCTATAATGAATTGTGTGTGTGTGTGTGTGTGTGTGTGTGTGTGTGTGTGTGTGTGTGTGTGTATACATTTAAATGAAGTTGAAAATTGTCCTTTCAAGTTTTGTGAAGAATTTGTTTAAAATTCAATGTGAACTTTACATTGAATCTAAAGTTTGCTTTTGGTAGGACTGTTATTTTTACACAGTTCTATTAGTTACTTTCCTTATTGTTGTGACAATATAAAGAACTAGAAGTAACTTACAATTAAAGAGTTATTTGGGCTTATAGTTTTAGAGGATACAGTCCATTCTGGTTGGGAAATCCTGGCAGTAGGGGATAAAGCAGCTTGTTATATTGCGTCTGCTGTTAAGAAGCACTGAGAAATGGAACTGGAATCAGACTCTCAAATCTCAAGACCTACCCACTCTAGTGACTCTATCAAAGCTCCAGTTCCTAAAGGTTACACAGATTGCATAAACAGATGTTCCTGTATTGGTCAATTACATAAGCTTGTGGCTCCCATTTTACCTTCAAACAGCAACATGGAAATCATTACTGTATGTCTCAGATGATACCTGGTAACATTTTTGTCTCTCAGTGTGGTAGATGTTAGTGTTAAATAGACATATTCAAAGCAAAATGAGTAATATTTTGTGAATTAGTAAATCCAGGTTGACAAGTAGAAGTATAAAAGTGTTGACTGCTACTATCTGAAATTTCCCTACTGCCAAAAAGAATAAAAGAAAAAAAAGAAAGGAAAAGAAAGAAAAAAAGAGAATACAAATATACACTAACTTTGAAGGTTCTTTATTCTTTAATAGCCTCATGATTTTCATGGTCCATACTGAGAGGATAACTTGATAATGCAGAAATACTATGGTTATGAGAACTTTATAACTTCATGTGAAGTTCGAATACTATCAAAAACCAAATTAACTTAGGCAATTTTCAGTATCCTCAGTTCATTTCTTTGCCCATCCCTATGTCTGGCTGAACAATCTTTATGAAATTCTTTAACATATATTATTAAGACATGCATAATCTCAATCAATCCTAAGAACTAACATTGCTATCAGATAACAACACAGATACACAGCAGGGTTTTTTGTCCTGCTTTTCTGCAAGATACTAAGCTATCACCCACCATATTTATTAAATGTCTTGATCTTTCACTCTCTTCATTCTACAACTAATAAAATCCCACGTGTGCAGTTCTGTGGTAAAAAATTGTCTTTTGTCACACCCTCAGTTGGTGTTTCTGGGTCATGGTCTTTGGTATTTGAGAACAAATTTGTCTGTGGCAAGAGCAGTTTTGTGTTGACATAGATTTTGAATTGAACAAGTTGATAAAGCTGCTATATTTTAGGTTAGGTTGGGTGTGTTTTCAGTATTTTAAGATGTGTCTAAAATATCTAAGTAAGGCAGTGTAGTTTTGTGGGTATAGGTATGGGTTATGGGTTATAGTGATTGCATACATAATATTTAAAGTAGGAAGAGTGACTGCTAACAGGTTGATGATTTTAGAAAGAACAAGCTGAAGACAGGCCCATAAGATGCTGTGGTTCAATTAGAACTTGGGAAAAATCCATTATGTATATACTCTCCTTGAGCATCCTTGGCAAGGCCGTCCAACTTAGAAACTACATTTCCCATAAACCATTTCAATTGTAATTCTCATTTAGAAGCAGTCAATTGGTTTCGCGAGAGTTCCTAGTTCACTAAGAATGCAGGGCTCATTAAGGTTATCAAACTCCATTTCCCAAGATGCACGCCGTGATCATTTCCCGTTATAAAAGGCTTATGAAGTTTCGCGAGATTTCCAAGACAGACGTGAAGTAGAAGCCATTACTTCGGTGGCTAGTGCAAATCACACGTGCGAAAGGCTAGTCGGGGTTTCCCCTGTGTTTGGTCGGGACCCTTCAGTTCCCCGAAGCGTTCTGAAGCATTTGGGGGCCTTACGTGAACTTCTAGTTCTTCCGCCTTAGCCGTGGAGACTTCCGCTTCCTGGATTCCACCCTCAGTCTGGTAAGCCCACGGTTCGTCACTTAACCCGTTAGCTCCAGGAAGCGGAGAGCTGTGACTGGGATGAGGACACTGGAAACCTTAGGAGGCGTGGCTTGTGGTCCCCGTCCTGGCAACCGAGGAGAACTTGGATTAGAACACTTCGTTGGTGACCAAGGGGGTTTCTGCTGACCTGGTTTTAAAATCTGTAGAACAGGATGTTCATGGGTGTCCGAATGACATTGATTGCTCTTAGCATGCATGGGTTTTCTTTCTAAAACTATCATTGATATGTGTACACGTTTTTCTTTTTGTTATTGTGAAACTTGCCTAATACCTTTTCTATTATGTTAAATCATTAGTTACTTTATGCGTTTGTTAGCTGACAGTCCTCATGTGAATAAATTACTTGTAAAAATAGTTGTAATTCAGTTTAACATACTACTAATTTAATTGGAAAGTTAATCTAATTAAATATTGCATTGGCTAATGTTCTACCTTGAACTTTTCCCATAATATTTTTTCATGCTTTTATATAAAGGCCATAACTTCAATATTTAGGCATATAATTAAAGATAGCAATAGCTATGTTCTTTGCAGAGGCCAAATTTTTGTTTGTAGTCTACATGGTGACAATGGTATCCGTAAATAATAAACATAACTTTAGAAGTTAGTGATGATGGTTACACAATAATGAACATACTAGGTGCCAGGGAAATTGTACACTTAAATTTTAAATAAAATGGCAATTTTTATATTATGAAAAAATATTAAAAACATGACCATTTAGTGAATTTATAAGCTAGATTATGATGGAGATCATTAAAGACTTGTGTGCTCTTGTTATAGTACATATATTTTCTCCCCTATAGTGAAATATGGGGATTTTAATGTTCCTCAAATACTATTATGTATTTTAATAAAATCATTTTTCTACTGATACAAGTATCCCATTGCATCAAGTATCTTAAACTCAAAAGGTAGTCACTTTTCAATAGTGTCACACCTTATATTTTAAAATGAGATTGTAAAACCCAGGTGCTGCATTTCTCTCTCCAAGGTGTGTTGGATCTGTATTTAAATCTTTAGAATATTGACATTTTTATGCCATTAAATTTTATAGCTAATCTGTTTATATATCTAAGAACTTTGATTTTAAGTGTATTTTCAATTACATTTTCTTCAAACTGTTATACTTTATGAATTTGAGATCAAAATTATTTCTAAAATATATATTTCTACTAATTTAGTACAGTATTTGGAAACTATTTATAGGCAGTTCTGTCACCTGACTAAAATAAGTAAATACATTTCCTTTTAATTATACACATTTGTTATATCCTGGTTTGGATGGAGACTTGAAATATTGATAATGAGTTTATCTAGCACATCATAGATGACCCTGCTTTCCTTCTAACTCTTAAGTAAAATTGACTTCCCATATGCTGGAATTTTTTTTTCTGTTTTTATGTCAAGGAATTTGTCTTTTTCTGGAGGTGTTTTGTTTGTTGTTTGTTGGTTTTAATTGTTGTTCATTTGTTTTTATCCTCCTTTTCTTTTCCTTCTGTATTAATGTACTTTTCTACTGTGTTTTCTTTTTTTCTGCTCTTTTTTTCCCCCTGCTGTCTTTCAGGTGCTAATGAATTAAAATGTCTTGTGACATAATGTTGGTATATTGAATGAATAAGCAAATAATGGAGTTTTGTTTTTCAAGCATAATGGAATTAGGACAATTGACTTTTCAATAGTAACTAAGTTAAGAAAGGACACATTCTCTTGACATTAGGGACTTCTTGCTGAGTTTGCTTGTGTGTGTGTGTGTGTGTGTGTGTGTGTGCGTGCGCGCGCGCGCGCGCGTGTGAGTATATGTATGTGTGAGTGTGTGTTTTACTGTTAAGTTTTCCTTTTCTATTTCAGGCTTATGCCAGCCATCTTCCCAAAACATGTCAGAGGCTTTTTTTCCCCTAAATTCTGGAATATTTTGGGTAAGGATATCACTGGACATGTTTTACTGTAGACCTGGCTGGCCTCAAACTTAAAGATATCCCTGGCTGTCCCTCTCCACTGCCTCGCCATGCTCAGTATAGTTCGCCATATGATTATCATGTATTGTGGCTCCTTTGATATGTGCATTAATGTAGAGGTTTCTTTTGAATGTCATTCCTCAACATCTTGGAAGTAAATATCACCCTACTAGACCCTGAGACATGGCCTAGGTAGCAGAGGTATATTGAAATATTTATATTGATTTAACTGAGAATGCAACTCATGTTGTTTATAGCTAATAATGAAGACATAAATGGTTCTAAATAGTAGTGGAATTTCAGAAGCAGTATTATATATTGCTTTGTATATGTGTGTATCCTGAGTTGAAATAAGCCCAACAAGAGCAAGCTCAATTAAAATGCTGCTTTGCTTGTAATAGTTGTAATTACATATGAATGCCTTGCCTGTCACTGTGTTGTGAAGTCATATATAGAAATAAAGTTGAACATTGGAAGAATTCTAACACAGAAAAGGTGTTCCCAATAGACACTTTGGATGCACAAAACAAAATTTGAATCATAAACTTGACAACTGAGGTATAACTTCTGCCCTTGTGAGAAGGAAGTCAGGGACTAGCATAAGTTCTACTGTGTTCAGGTGCCACTTCAGGGAAGCCCTTGTTAGGGCCAACACATGATACCTCCATGTCTGTTTGGGTTAAGCACTCTAGTGAAAGGAACCTAAGTAGTTGAACTTCCTCATTCTGTGCTCTCCAGCTGGAATAATAGCAACTACTCGCTAGCTAGTTGTTTTTCCATAGTCTGATTCCTAATGAGGAGAAGAGTATTTCTGAATACTAGGGGTATTGAGGAGACAGTACGCATTGGGATAATATTCACTGTGTTCCAAAGGAGGATGCCATAGAATCCAACATCTGGTATCTCTGAAAACTGCATCCCACTTCATCCATGGTGCTGTCCCTCTGATTACCACAGTTTTGTATTGTGTATCTTGCAGAAAACTTCAGAATTAGTATTCCCTATAGCTATTTCTAGATGTGCTTCCCACAGTTAATCTTTGCTGCATCTGTATGTGAGACCACCAGTTTGTGACCTTTATCCAAAACTAATAGTCTCTGCACTGCATTTGCATACCTCTTGCATTTGTGTTACTACAGAACTCTGGACCACAGGTCTTACTTTGATACAGAGGCATTCTCTCAGCTTGAACTACCTGAGAAATTTGCTCCATAAAGTAGATGAGAGGCTTAAGGTACTGCACTACACTGTAAGGCTACCTTAGCACCATGGTTGTTGTTCAGATCACAGAACCTTTGAGAATATTTCCAACCCTTTGAATTCTTTATAGGTCTTTTCTTTGTAATGCTTGTGAGGCACTTGCTTCATAGAAGCTGTCTTGCTATGAGAGTAAATGTGCATTGATTTCTGTTCATTTGTTACTTATCTCACTGTTCACTTTTCTGTTATGAGTTATCACTCCAGCTTAAGGACAGTGAACATAGCAGAGAAGTTGAAACCTTACGTGGAGTGTATTTCATGATAAGAACTGTAGAAAAAGAACTAAGTAAACTGGGTAGTTTGTGGAGGTATGACATCATGCTTTCATTTCTGTTGCTGTGACAAATTAGCAAAAAGCCTCATAAAGGAAAGCTTTGCAGGGAAGACACAAATGCAGCAGTGCAAGGCAGCTAGCCACATGATATGTATAACCAAGAACTGAGAGAAATGAATGGATCCACGCTGCCTGTTTACCTGCTTCCTATAACTCAGCAAACTTCTTATACTCTTACACAGCCCATTGCCCAGTCCATGAAGTCGTATTGTCACAGTGACTTGTGTCAATTAACAGTTGAACTAGTTTCCCTGTGCATGACCACAGGCCTGTCTGGGCTAGACAGTTCTATTTCAATCGAGACTCTTTCCCAGGTAATTATTAGTTGTAGAAAGGTGACATTTTAAATTAGCCATTGTAGACAGTAATACCTACTGACCATTTTTTATGGATACTTCGAGTATCAGTAGCAAGAGGCTAGCTCTGACCACTTTTCTGTGAGCATTTGTAGGCAAAAGCATAGAAGAAAGAATGCATTGTTCTCCAAGTGCTCAAAATATGCATAGGTTTAAGTAATTCAGGAACCAAAATATATTTCTGGATAACTCAAATTTTTAACTACTGTAGCAGATTGAATTTGGAATAATGTTGTTGGAATTAGGGTCAGACCCTGGATCTTACCAGCTTTGGCAGAGTAGGTTTGATCACCATTCTGAATAAGGCAATTAAAAGATCAAAGTGAAAATTAGGAAAAGGATATTCATTCAGTGAGTCCACAGTGGAAAAGTATTGTAATGATTCTCCAAGTCCATGTGCTGGTGCTGACATGAGGTTTCAGCTAAGCAGAGGGGAAAGTATATATAATTAGCAGTTCCAGTGAATGTGTGGTGTCTCCTGCAATATAGTCTGATAAATTATCATAAGCCTTTGAGTGACACGAGACTTCAACCTGTGCTTTACCCAGTGAGATTCCTGGGTATATTTTATTTTCTGAATTGAATTATTTCAGCAGTCTGGTAACAAAGCAAAGGATATTGGGGACCCTTTAAGATATCTTCATTTCTGTGAGGATGATGACAGCAAGATTTACAAGATTTTGTTTCATCCCTTCCTCTTTCTACCCATCCCTCCTCTTTAGTGTGTGATTTTGAGGTTCAAACACAGACCTTCTGTCTGCTAGGCAAACGTTCTGCTACTAAGCTTTATTGCTACCTCTAAATTCTGCTTTATTGATTATTGGGGTCCACGTTTAACTATTTGTAGTAAAATATAGCCTGTTATAACTTAGTGTATTAAGTGTGTGTGTGTGTGTGTGTGTGTGTGTGTGTGTGTGTATTTATAGTAGATGAAAAAAGGCAAGGGTTTGCGTAGTACTTGGAGTGGATAGTAATATTTCAAAAGCCTTAAAGTTTAATAAAAATCCTAAAGAGAAGAGCCACCCAGATACAGATTGTAGGGAAGAACTTTGGAAGCAAGACAGCAAATGCCAAGACCCTAAGTTGTGTGCATTTCTGGGGCATGGGGCTCAGAAATCATTGTGCATTAACATAAGTGAATGACTGGGTAAAGGACTTACTTCTGAGGAAAATTTGACACTTTCAGGATGTTTTCAGCAAAGATTTGATGTTACATATATTTTATAAACAAAGTTCATTGCAGCAAAGGATTTAGGAGATTGATTTTGATTTAGGAGATTTAGGTTGATTAAGTGAGGGGTGATGTCTGGGATCAACGCAATTATAATATAGATGCTTAGGAATAGCCAGAACTTTTCATGTGTTTTGAGTGTGAAGTGACAGGATTTGACCATATGGATGGATGAAGAATGTAGGAAAGAAAGACGAGGGGCAAGGTTGGCTATGTAATTTAAATAGCTCCATTTTTTTTCCTCTTCCTTTTTTTTCCCCCTTTTCCTCCTATGGCTATGTACATATATGCACATGTCTGTGTATGGGTATACTCATTCATATGTTTGTTAGGCAATAGGTTGCTGTTGGGTGTCAGCCAGTTTGAGACAGGGTCTGGTATTAAACCCAGAGCTTGCTGTTTTGGCTAGACTGTCTGGCCAATAAGACTATAAGATCCCAATATAGTCCTCTCTTCTTTTTTCCTGTGATATGGGTCATGGACTCGAATTGCCATTGCTAGTGTTTTATTTCGGTAGTGAGATTTGAAATCATTTCCTTATGTGTGCATGGCAGGCATTTTACCCATTGTACCAGCCATTTATTTTGCAATGCTGAAGATTAAAGCTAGAGCCTTTACCCATTCCAGGAAAGTTCTCTATCCTTGAATTACATCCTCCCATCATACCCTTTCTTATTTTTCATATTAATAAACTAGATATAAAACTCTGTTCTGCTTTTAACCATCTATTTTGTATTCTTTGCCTAGTTTGAATGATTCCAAAACTGTAATTTATCACCTTGGCAAGTCAAGTATTTTCCCTCATGTGTAAGAAATATGTGCATAAGTAAAGGAACTGCAAATCAAACGATTACAGAAGATAATTTCCCAACACTTAACCAAAGACTTAAACATGTTTATAAATATTGGTCAAGCATCTTACTATCTAGAAATTCATTCAATGGGGAAAAGAGTTATAGAATTTTAGCTGTAAGAAATTATTGGAGGTGTAGTTTTTTTATTTGTGAAAATAGAAAAGGGAAGAGGAGCTGTTGGGTAGTGTGGGAGTAAATAGATCAAAATTATCAAAGAATTAATAAAATGTTATTAAAAATGAGAACCATCTAGGATGTTTTATTTTATAAATACTTTTGTTGATTCTAAATACCATTGTACTGCTCTGTTGTCTTTCAGACAAGATTGGGATCCAGTTTCCAGTTATCCTTGCTGAGGACCCAAATCAGAGTTTCTACGAAGTTGCCTATGGCTGCTGGAGACAGGGGATCCTGGTAGAAAGTAAGGAGGCAGGTGCAATTGGCCACAGAGGGTTTCAGTTCCAGGGTTCCAGTCAGAATTCCTGAAGATCCTTCACAATGGTCACAGGTAGAGAGGCTCACAGTAGGTTCTGACAGCAAATGGGGATGCCACAGTTCTAGGGATACTGATATTCAGGGGCATTTTTGCCTAACTCTTGTCCTTTGGTCCAGGTATGAGGTGCTGTGTCATACTCCATACAGAAAAGAAAGGCTGGCTGCTGGGTTTCTCCTCTGCCTCACTCCAAGTGTGTGTGTTGTTGGTTTTGTTTGAGAGCGCACATACACAGACACATCTTTGAGATTGCTCTTGTTCTTCCATTTATTTGTTTAAAATTTTTCATTGATTCTTTGTGAATTTCACATCATTCACCCATATTCCACTCATGTCTCCAACCCTCTCTTACACCCACCTTCACAAAAGAAAATAAAAGATAAAAAAAAAAAATTAAAAGAAGAAAACTCTCTGGAAGCTGCCGTGTGTCACTAGGTGTACCTTTTTGCCCAAATAGCTTTACTTGCAAATGCTCACTGCAATAATTCATTGTTCTGGTTCGAGGTCTCTGTCTTCTGCGTTTCTATCAATACTAGATCCTTACTGGGCTCCTCTCAGAAATCCTGCTGTTGCCCTGTGTCAGGGATCCTGCAGCTTTGGTTCTGCAGGACTGGCCCCCTTCCTGTGCTCCAGTAGTTCATAGATAGAGTAGATGTTGGAGTGGCCCAACTCAAAAGTCCTGGATCTGGGCCTAGGTGGTGGTTGTGTTGTTCAGCCCTCCTGAGCCTGTATCACCAGGACCAGCTCTCCAGCAGTACCCAGAAGAGAGTTAGCCATCTTCCAACTCCCACCCCACCCTGCCCAGTGCTTCAGCTTGTGAGAGGCAGGGCCAGCTCTCCCTAAGTCACCAGGGTCATTTCTACTGTATTGTGCTCCCCAGGTGAGTTGCAGGGGGCCTGTTCTCCAGAGAGTGCACGCACGCGCTCTTTCTTTCTTTCTTTCTTTCTTTCTTTCTTTCTTTCTTTCTTTCTTTCTTTCTTTCTTTCTTTCCCCCTCTTTCTCTCTCACACACACATATACATGTGTGTATGTTTTTATATATACACATGCATAAATATACATTTAACCCTTACAGTAGATGTATATTAATTGGTACTCAAAACTCAATATTATGTCTGCCATATTTATTCTTGGTACCCATTTATAACAGTTTTTATTTGCTTCTTTATTTTGTGTGTTTTAAGATGTCTCATTATAAGGTTGTTTGTAATTCTCAATCCTCAAGCCTTCTGTGTATGAGTGGTTATTGGAATGTATTACCAAGCTTGGCTTCCTTGCTAAGTTTTGATTGCCACTTAATGAATTATTGGAGAGTCCATGAATAGTCCTTTTTTTTTAATTCATAAATATTGGCAAGTAATTTTTACAAGAAAATTTCTGAAAGAATCCAAACTACAATGCAATTTCATAGCACACAAAAGCTAATAAATATGAATATATTCCATTTATAATGTCCAAAGATGAATCATATATATATATATATATATATATATATATATACATATATATGTGTGTGTGTGTGTGTGTGTGTGTGTGTATACACATATACATATATATGGTAATAAATAGTAGAATTATGGATATGTAGATAATGGAGTACAATTTATACTTTATGTATTTGTTAAAATTAGGATTTACTCTTTTAAGTGTTTTTTTCCCATTTCTAGCTCATATCTTCAGATCTTCAACTATTCTTAAGTTTATACCTCTCTCGTTTATCTCGTTTTCCTCAGGGAATCCCAAGTGTTTTTCTGTAGGTAGATACTCCCCTCTGTCTCTATAAAGTATCAGAGTGAGATAAAGTTTACAGTGATTACACAGGTATTGGGGTAGGTGATGCTTTTCATGAATATGGGTAAAATTTTAAAAATCATATTTTTAGTGTTGGTGCCTTATTAAAAAAAACAGGTTAATCTAGATCTGATTTTTTATTTTTAATGCCACTGTGGTATCAAATCAGTTAAGAAAGAATTAATGAAATTTAGGAAAATTTGATGGTAATGAGGTAGCTCAGGAGGTTAGGTAACTTGCTTTGTTTTGCTTTGTTTTCGAGACAGGGTTTCTCTGTGTAGCTTTGGCTGTCCTGGAACTATCTCTGTAGACCAGGCTGGCCTTGAACTCAGAAATCTACCTGTCTCTGCCTCCTAAGTTCTGGGATTATAGGCATGCGCCACCACTCCCGTCTTAGGTAACTTGCATATGCCTGAAGATTTGAGTTGGATTCCTAGTGTCCACATGGAGGATGGAAAAAACTACAACCCATATAATGAATTAGATAGATAGATTATAGATAGATAGATAGATAGATAGATAGATAGATAGATAGATAGATATAATAAAAAGAAAGTACAAAAAGATTAAGCGATTAACCAAAATAATTTGGTTGGCTTTTGCTCTGTTTTGATATATAGATCTAGAAAGAGGCCATAAATTTGAAAGAAGAATGGAGATTTAATAGGAGGTAATGTAGGGAGGGGAAAATGATACAAATACATTAATATTTCAAAAGATTAAATTTAAATTCTAATATCAATTACAACTGGATATATCATCAGGTTACCATGATATATATCCAGAAGGGAATGAATTCATGCTTAAGTCAGTATTTCTTTCAACATTTGTAGTAAATCTGAAAATGTCTAAAAGTTTTCCTTTTAGGTTTTGGAATGTGCAATCTCCCCCACCCCCACTATGTCTAATTATTTTCCTGTGTGCAGTAAGCTTTAACACTTTGCAGTACTGGGATAAACTCAGTGACTGGAGCTATAGCCACAGTAGAAACACTTGGTATTGCAGAGGAGCTTTGTTTGGCTGACAGCATCCTGTGGCAGCTCACAGTTTCTCCATTTCTAGAGGAGAGGACATTGTTTTTTTATCTCTATGTGCACCAGGAACACACATGATGCATATACATATACACAAAAGACATAAAAATCAATCATTTTATTAATTGAGACTAAATAAAAGAAAACTTAGCCTTTAATGTTCAATTCAGTGATGAGCCATACATTCACAGTACCCTTCATTACCCCTGTGTAACTCCTGAAATTTTCTATAACTTCAAACTGAAACTGAAAATCCCTTAAAGAATAACTCTTCAACTCTTCAATTCTTTCCTCCATAGCCCCTGGCAAAAGCATTCTGCTTTTTACCTTCATGAATGATTCTGACTTTTTGGACCTCATGTAAGTGAAATCACATATCTGCCCTTTATTTTGCTAATTTCTTTGAGCGCAATGTTTTCATTGTTTATTTATATGTATTGCAGCATATATCAGAACTTCATTCCTTTTAAGGCTGATTAAAATGGCATACATTTCTTTATCCAAACTTCTTGCTAACTTCTATAAGCTGTTTTCCTCTCCCTCTGTTTTCCTCTCAGTCCCTGCCCCTTCCTCTGTCTCTTTCCATATCTGACTTGCTTTCTCTCCCTCCTCCTGCCTGCACTTCCTCAATATCTGGGACTATACACACAGTTACCTAAACCCTTCAAGGCTGTTGAAGTTAATCTTTATGTTTCTATTCTTGATATCCAGTTCATCCATAAAGGTATTTTAATTTGTTTGTTGTTATTGATGATGTTGTTTTTGTTTTAACTTAAGACCAATTTTTGTGTCTATAATGAAAATAAAGATCAACTTATATTTTAAATTAAGAATTTTAAAACTGATTATAATGGTTCTTTAATACTGAATTGTTTTGTGCCCTTATTGAAAATTGTTTTTCTACCCATACCAGATTTCTCTCTATCTCTTTGTTTTGACTTTCCTGTGTATACTTTAGTCATTTTTCATACTGTGGAAGTCTAGAATTGTGACTCTTTTAAGTTTGCCCACTTTTAAACATTGTTCTTAGAGTTCTGAATATTTTGCAGTCAATCTCAAGCGCTCTCTCTCTCTCTCTCTCTCTCTCTCTCTCTCTCTCTCTCTCTCTCTCTCTCTCTCTCTCTCTCTCCTAATAATTGTTTACTTTTTTCTCCTTTTTTTTCCCCCCCATTTAGTGTTTGGTCATCTACTACTAAGGCCTACCCTTCAGAGTAGTTTGTTTTTTTAGTGAGACACAACTGGAGAAAACTAATTTTCACATGTATGCAGTTACCAGTTGAAGATAGCTTCTGGGTAGGGATTGGACTTATGTACACTTTCCCTTCTAGTTCTGTTTCTAGTTTATGGCTATTATGAGGAGAGCAGCAGTGAACATGGTTGAGCAACTATCTCTGTAGTAGGATAAAGCATCTTTTGGGTATATAACCAAGTGTGCTATACATGGATCTCAAGATAGATCTACTCCTAGTTTCCTGAGGAACCACCACATTGATTTCCATCATTGCTATACATGCTTGCATTCCCATGAGCAATGGTTGAGTATTCCCCTTACTCACAACCTCACCAGCATAAGCATTCATTTGTTTTATTGATCTTGGGCATTCTACCTGGTGAATGGTGAAATCTTAAAGTAGTTTTGATTTACATTTTCCCTGTTGACTAACAATGTTGAAAATTCTTTAAGTGCTTCTCAGGCATTTGCATGTCCTCTTTTGAGAATTCTCTGTTTAGATCTGGACCCTACTCTTAAATTGGGTTGATTTCTTGATGTCTGGGTTTGTTAAGTTCTTTATATAGTTTAGGTATTAGCTCTCTATCAGAAATATAGTTGGTAAAAATTTTTTCCTGTTCTGTGGCCTGCTCTTTTCTCCAAATGATGGTGTCCTTTGTCATAGAGAAACTTTTCAATTTCATGAGGTTCCATTTATTAATCGTTCTTTTTGGATCTTCAATTCAATTCCATTGATCAATCTGTCTATTATTGCTTCTGCTATTGTTCTGTTCAGAAAGTTTTTTTTTATGCCAGATGAATTCAAACTATTCCCTATGTTCTCTTCCACCAGATTCAGACTATCTAACCTTATGTTGAGGTCTTTGATCCATTTAGAGTTGAGTTTTGTGTGAGGTGAAAAGTATCTACCTATTTGCATTCTTCTTCATGCAGCCATCAGGTTTGACCAGCATCATTAATTGAAGGTGCTATCTTTTTTCCCCATTTTTTTTCCAAAAATTAATTGCCCATTGGTGTGTGGACTTATAACTATGTTAAATGTGATTCCATTTATCACCATACCTCTTTAATGTCAACCCATGCTGTTTTGTAGCTATATTTCTGTAATACAAAAATTGAGCATGGTAATACTTCCAGCAGTTTATTTCTCAGGATATTTTTATATTCATAATCCAAATATATATTTACATATATGTATATATATTCAGAATTTTGTGTGTGTGTGTATGCTATTGTAAAAGATACTGTTTTCCTCATTTCTTTCACAGACCATTGTATTTGTGTATATAAAGGCTACTGATTTTTGTGTAGTGATTCTGTATCCTACTATTTTACTAAAAGTGTATATCAGCTGTAGGAATTTCCTAATGGAGTTTTCAGGATCACTTACATATATAATCATAATATCTGTGATTAAAAATCCATAAACTCTTTTTCTGTGTATATTCCTTTGTTCTCCATCAATTGTATTATTGTTCTATCTAAAACTTCCAGTACTATATTGAAGAGGTATGGATACAGTGACCAGTTTTGTTTTGCTCCTAATGTAAGTTGAAATGCTTTGCGTTTCTCTTCATTTAGGTTGATAACCTGTCTGATTATGAGTCAAGAGGAAATGTCAAGAAACAAAATTCAGTGTTCTCCTCACTAAGTAAGAGACATAACCTTTGAAGAATCCCTTGTGGCAGTTGTCCACTTAGGAATGCAGTGCTTCTTCAAGTACCCCCACTTTCAGCTAAGATTACCAGTGCCCCACAAATGGCTACCATCAGTCTGTCCCCCAAGTTTGGTAAGTTCTTATGTTCTTGCCCTTAATAAATGAGCTTGTATGTTTCCTACCACTTGTAAGATAAAGGAGATACATATATGTAAGCTGATGAGCCAGGATGAGTGAACTGAACAGTGGTAGTCTATGTTATTGACTAAGGGCATGTGTGGGTTTGAGACAAAGAAGAGCATGTGAATAGCTGGCATATATAGTAGGAAAAGGTAAAGGTGAAGGCTAACCCTATGTGAACTGTTGTTTTCATAAATTTGAGAAAGGCGCTTTACCTCTGAGGACTTCAGTTTCCTCACTTTGAAACAGGAAGTGTATAGAGGTTGAATATCCCTTATCTGATATCAAAATCTTAAACTATGAGGCTAGCCATGATACCACTTGAGGAAAATTTTAAACTTTACATCATAAAGACAGGTTAGTCAAAGTAACTATGTTGTAAAAGTACCTAAAATGATCTTCAGCTAGGCGTGTTAACTGTGAAGCATAAATGAATCTTGTGTTTAAACATCAATATCATCTCTTAGATTCAAAGATTCTACAACTTAATGGATCTAAGCAAGTTGTGTGTAGGATATATTGCTGCTCATGGTTGCGTATCACCAACACTGTCTCTGTTCTTGTTTGTGAATATGGAGAAGATTGTGTGAGTGTTGGCACTTATTTGAGTATGCTTACTGAGTGGGTAGATGAATCTCAAGGACTTTCTTTTCTTGCCTTAGCTATGTCCTCTCTGGACTCTGCGGATAACCAGGAATCAGAATTTTCTCTTCCATCAAAATATGATTCTTGTCAGCAGAATTTGGATTTGTTTGCTTGCCATGCTCCAGAGCCTGATACACCAGCTCGTGTTTGTTCTCAGGTACATAAGATCACATGACCCAAGGGTGGGGCAAGTACATTTTAGGACACCCCCGCTACCACTGTGTGTTGGAATTCTTGTAGATATTTATCCAGGTCAATGAATGCCTGGTCAAGGATCTGCACACCAAGAAAAGTCAAATGGCAGTAATCATTATTATGGAAGTTAGAGGTTATTTGTGTAACAAGTGCTTCTTTCATGTTTGCATAGTGCTCAGAGTCAACTTGTAGAGGCAGAAAGGAAGTAGGGCTTCAAGCTCTCAGCCACCCTAGACATGGAAAGAAATTTTCTGCTTGTCGATATTGTATTTGAAACAATGAGACAAGTTAAGATCAACTCAGAAGAGACACTGTCTGGAATATCCTTCCAACACATATACAGAAACCTTCAGCAAACCATATCTGGAAACCACATCATATCCCTTGGTCCATATTATGCCTCTGTTGTCTTCCTATGAACTGATTTCTCATTGACATCAAATGGTTATGTAATTCCAGGAGTCTGTGACATTTCAAGATATTGCTGTGGACTTTACTGAGAAAGAGTGGCCCCTGCTAGATTCTTCACAGAGAAAACTGTACAAAGATGTAATGCTGGAGAATTATAGCAATCTAAGTTCACTGGGTAAGGCTATCATTTTTCTCTCATCTGTTCTGGGATAAGATGTTTTATATACTAGTACTTGCTGTGACCCAAACCTAGATGGGGTTTGTACCAAATTTGAGAACAAGTAGAACTGGTACCTACCCTCATAGGTTTCCTGGTAGTAAGTCCTGCCCATTACATTCAGCTCAGAGGTTTTTAAGTGTGTGACTGAGCTTAAACCATGATTATCTAAAATAAAAGGTCCCCATTCTTGTCTACAGGGAATGCTCGGTGAAGTTGCTGTAAAAGTATTATGACCAAAGGTCAAAGTTGTAGCAGTCACATGCAAAGGTGGATGTTGTAGATAGCATGTGATAGCCAAGCGATGTGGGAGGCGGAAATAGGATAAGTGCTGGAGATTGTTAGACATCAGCCTGGCTCCAAGTTCAAGGAGAGACTTATTCTCCAGGGAATAAAGTAGACTTATAGATCAGGATACCTGGTGACTATACACACACACACACACACACACACACAGGGCGGGAGGAGGGGGAGGGAGAGGGAGGGAGGGAGGGAGAGAGAGAGAGAGATTGATTTTATTAAAATTAATTTTAAAAATAAAATGATAAAAATTAATTTATTTTAAAAGTTTTCATTCATGTCTTGGAGGTGTAGCTCAGTAGTAGAGTGCTTTTCTAGATAACGCAAGGCCTTGACTTTCATTCCTAGCACTTAAAACAAAGATCCACATTCTTTTGGATGGCAAAACATGGAGTCTTTGTGGGTTTGTTTTTTATGGAAGACTGTGTTCCTTAGAAAAGTGGCACTGCCATTTTCCTGCTCCTAAGTCAGCCTTATCCACCTACAGAAAACCCTGAAGACCAAATTGTTGACCACAGTCTAATGGAAGGCTTGTTCTCTGCATGGTCCTCTTTCAACATGTGCCTTTCCCCATAAGTAGGTTATCAAGTTGGCAAACCCCGTCTCATCTCACACCTAGAGCAAGAAGAGGATCTGAGAATGGAGGAGAGAGGAATTCAGCAGGGTCCTTCTCCAGGTGAGTGAGCACTAGGCACAGAAGGGTAATTTTGGCTGTTGGGTCTTTCAGTGATTGAGTAGGGTATGCATTGCTACTTTCCTGTTTCTGTTAAAAAATAACCTTGATGTGTATTTAGCTCACATCTGTATCAGTTCAAATGGATTGGTGGCATTTTTCTGGTGTAGGCTGTATGATAACAGGTTGCATTTGTATAGTAGGTAGAAAGTAACTTAAGGGAGAAAGAGTTTATTTAGTCACATTTTCAAGCTAAAGTTCATCATGGCAGGAAAGACCTGGAAACAGGAAGGTGAAGTGACTGATAACTTGCTATGTGTCTTTCTGATGTAGAGAGAGAGATGCACATGCTGTACTCAGCTTACTTGTCCTTTATATTCAGTATATGCCCCCATGTCCACCTACTCCATGGGATGCTGCAGCCCACATTTAGGATGGGTTTCCTGGGTCCAGCATGGCCTTTGTAGGGGTGGAATGACGTGTTTTCCTCCCCTGGAACAGGACCCACAGGACATAGGCCTCCAGAAGTATCAGTGTCTGCAGTGGGTATAAGGCTTCTTTGTATAATAATGTACATATTCTCACGTTCTTTCAAGGGCTGTCCTTTCTGTTAATGTTTATGACTTCATCATGATGAGAGACAGCATGAGTCTGGGAGATGAAGGTGTGACTAATATCTCAACAAAATGGGAAATGCTGGGACCTTCAGGATAGCCCTTAAGGCTATGGGAAAGAACTCAAAATCACTAGTTTGAAAATACATGATTACTCAACAATGCAAAAAATATGATTGCAATATGAATTATATGAGGGGCTTCACAAATCTGAAGGAACAAAGGCAGCTATACTATGAGCCAGCTTGTGAGAAAGATACAAAGACAGGCAGATTCCTAAGTTCAAGGTTAGCCTAGGATAACAAGGTTAGTTAGGCCCAAGTTTGGTAGAAATAGTAATTTCAGGGCAGGTTCCCACCCAACTAGCTTTATAAAGTGCTTAACAAAAGCAGACTGATCTCTGAATTCTTTTCAATGTCAAGAAAAATAATGTGTTCTTGCTATCTCCTAAGAATCAAAGGACTTGGTTCATATGATGCTGATTCATAAGGTAATAAAGAAAACCTGGAGTAAATGACTGGATGGATATATAAAGTAAAAAGACTAGACCTGTGTTCTGCAGGAGATGAGCTGTCCAGAGAATTTTTTTAGGATAGAGAGAACTGTCACACTCACAAGCAAGCAGGACATGGACAGTAACATCTTTTAAAATAGCAAGCAAGCAGAATATAGACAGAGAAATCTCCAGAGAGAAAAAAGCAGACTGGAAAAGCTGTATCAAGTAGAACACAGGTCATCAGCATAGACCCACGATTTGACTTCAAGTCATTCTTTTCGTCTCTCCTAGACACCAGTTCTCTCAGAACCCTTCTTTAAGCAAAGGCTGGTCCTTGGCACCTCACAATATGTCCCACCCCTTTAAAAGTTCTGCCATGTCACTGTCACTAGACCAGTTCTTTAACATGTGGATTCTTGAATAAATACATTCAGTACATTAGTATGGAAATATATCTGATAGCACTAGGAAATGAAATGTTCTTTGTCTTACTATCCATCTATTGTTTCAAAAACCCTTTAATCAGTAGATTTCATCTCTGTTCCTTTAACTTAAATTTGACATTTACATTATTCATTTTTATGTTCCTTTTGCCTTGCCTTTTCTTGTGAATCGTGAGAATTTGCATAGAAATTTACTTTTTATCCCTGACATCTTACTTTTTTTTGAATGTGTCAAATTTTCCAATTTTTTCTTTCAGATTGGGGAACTACATCTAAAATCAAATGGTCTATTCTTCTGGAAGATATTTTTGGGAATGAAGCATCTGATGATGTAAGATTGGTAAGATTTCCTTAGGCTAAATCTGTCTTCTGCATTGGAGAAACTCAATGCAGCTGCTAGTCAGCTCACTCAAGGACCAGTCAAGTGACATACACTCTCCTTTAGAGTTCAGATAAGTAAATATTTCTATATTGCATGATGGGGCTTAATTTAGTTTTAAACAGTGAACAAAACCGCATGCCAAAAACCACTGTAGCATAGTGCACATGCTTATAACACAGATCCTTACAGCACAGCAGCCCATATGCTGCTTTTACTTTATTTTTAACTAGGCAAAAACTTGTATAACTCAGACTAGCCTGGTACTCCAAATCTTGTTCTTTGCCTTAGCCTTCTGATTTGGTACTGCAAGTGAGTGCCTACAACCACTTCAACACTCCTTTTCTCTTTGATGAAGCTCAAATGAAACAGGAACAATATATCACAGTTTGGGATGTTATTGCTCTATAAAATACCATAAGCAAAAGTAATTTGAGAAGGAAAGGTTTTATTTGGCTTAGACTTACACATCCATAGTCTGTCACTGAAGGAAGTCAGGACAGGACACTCAAACAGGGTGGGAACCTGGAGGCAGGTACTAATTGGAGAGTCCATGGAGAGCTTCTACTTATTGCCTTCCTCAGTTTGCTTTCCTATAGGACCACCAGCCCAGGGATGACCCCATCTACAATTGGCTAGTCCCTTCCTCCATCAATCACTAATTAAGAAAATATACTACAGACTTACCTAAAACCCTGTCTGATGAAACATTTTTTTAATTGAGTTTCTCTATAAGATGAATTTAGCTTGTATTACTTCTCAGTTGTCATAAAACTATTCAGCACAGTTATAGTAATGTGTTTCTATTAGTCTTAATTTATTCAGAGGTAAGATTTAAAGAAGGTGGGCTATATACTAATGGTAAAGCCCATTGTTGTATATTTATCAGGCCTTCCTTTCAACCATCAGCACCAAAACCATAAAATGAAATAAGGGGTGTTATAAATGTGAAAGTTAGTTCTCATCTCTTAACAGCAAACATCTCATCTTTTGGAAACATCTTCTGAATTCAGCCATTTGTGTGAAGTCTTTGATATTGGCCCTCACCTTACTCAGCCAGTAGCAAGGCCCACAAGCAAGAGACCCTATCGGCACCACAGCTGTGGGGCTGGTTTCAAGAACAGGATTCACCTGACTCAGCACACAAGCATGAATGATGGGAGAAAACTGCACAAATGTCACCAGTGCCAGAAAGCCTTCACCACCAGTGCTTCTCTTACAAGGCACCATAGAATTCACACTGGGGAGAAGCCTTATGAGTGCAGCAGCTGTGGAAAAGCCTTCAATGACCCCTCAGCTCTAAGGAGCCACACAAGAATTCACTTGAAAGAAAAACCCTTTGACTGTAGTCAGTGTAGTAATGCCTTCCGGACGCTCTCTGCTCTGAAGATACACATGCGAATTCACACTGGTGAAAGACCCTACAAATGTGATGAATGTGGCAAAGCCTATGGCAGGAGCTGCCATCTCATTGCCCACAAGCGAACACACACTGGAGAGAGGCCCTATGAGTGCCAGGACTGTGGAAAAGCCTTCCAGCACCCCTCCCACCTGAAGGAACATGTCCGAAACCATACTGGGGAAAAGCCTTATGAGTGTACACAGTGTGGTAAAGCCTTCCGATGGAAGTCCAACTTCAATTTGCATAAGAAGAACCACATGGTGGAAAAAACCTATGAGTGCAAAGAATGTGGGAAGTCCTTCAGTGACCTCCTGTCAAGAAGGAAACACATGAGGATTCATATTGTAAAGAAGCCAGTTGAGTGTCATCAGTGTGGGAAAACCTTTCGAAACCAGTCCATCCTGAAAACACACATGAACTCTCACACTGGGGAGAAACCTTATGGCTGTGATTTCTGTGGCAAAGCCTTCAGTGCTAGTTCCAACCTCACTGCACACAGGAAGATTCACACTCAAGAGAGACACTATGAATGTACTTCCTGTGGGAAGGTCTTTGGTGATTACCTGTCACGACGGAGGCACATGAGCATCCATCTTGTCAAGAAGAGGGTGGATTGTAGGCAGTGTGGAAAAGCCTTCAGGAACCATTCCACTCTGAAGACACACATGAGAAGCCACACAGGTGAGAAGCCATACGAGTGTGACCATTGTGGAAAAGCTTTCAGCATAGGATCCAACCTTAATGTACACCGGAGGATCCATACCGGAGAAAAGCCTTATGAGTGTCTTATTTGTGGAAAAGCCTTCAGTGACCATTCATCCCTTAGGAGTCATGTGAAAACCCACCGGGGGAGAAGCTCTTTACAGCGTCTGTGTGGGAAAGGTTTCAGTAAATACTCAGATGCAGAGGAAACCTGGCAGACAAAAGTAGTCATAAATCTTTGATGACCTTTCCATGTAGAAAACGTAAAAGGTCACATGGAACTTAAGAGAAATCCAGTTTGTAGAAAGTTTGAGAAGACCTCAGCTATTATGCAGCAATTGGGATCTCTGTGAAAACCTAGGGACTGAGAAAAGTTTGTATTGAGTAGCAAGAAACTTTCAACATATATCATGCTCCCAAACACAAAAGAACTTAGGCAGAGAGCCTTCAGCCTGAGCATTTAGTGTGAAAGTCAGCAATACTATGTGAGCACACCAGAGTGAATCTTATCAATACAGTGATTAGGGAAATCTTTCCTCATCTCACATTTGTTCCTTCTGAGAGAAATTGAGTAGAGAAAAAAAAAAAATCTCAAAAGTAGGAAACATGGAAACGTGCATTAAAAAATGGGAGAGCAAACTGGCCAGCTCTTTATTGTTGTTGGCTCAGAAGCCAAGATGCTGCTGGGGTTTTTTTGTTGTTGTTGTTTTTGGTTGGTTGGTTGGTTGGTTGGTTGGTTGGTTGGTTGGTTGGTTTTTCAAGAGGGGGCTTCTCTATGCAGTCCTGGCTGTCCTGGAACTCACTCTGTAGACCAGGCTGGCCTCGAACTCAGAGATCCACCTGCCTCTGCCTCCCAAGTGCTGGGATTACAGGCATGTGCCACCACTGCCTGGCACTTCTTCTTTTTAAAAAGAAAAATCTGGCAGAAGCAGTAAATGGCACTCAAATTCTGATATACATGCTGTTTATAAAAATCTTCTTTGAAGGCTTTGGTCAATAGCATTGGCTTTCAACCTGGAGCAGTTTTATTGTCCAGGGCATTTGTCAGTGTCAGGGAAGGTTTTAGTTTTGAGAATGGAGGGAGATGTGAAAGAGGACATTACAGATGCTATCAAATAGCCTATGATATACAGAAGTCTTCCATATCAAGGAATTATTTGTACTACTATAAAAGTACTGAGTTTGAGAATAATCTCATGATTCCTGTGAACACTCACATGAGGAGAATTTTTTTTTACAGCTTTTTAAAAGACAAACTGCAGTGTAGTTCTCTCTGAAAATATATGAAAACTTATACTGATGGTAACTCTATGAAAATGATTTTGGCCACAGTCCCCTGGTGTATGAATGTGAGGTTGTATTTACAAGTCTTTTTTTGACAACAACTTGAGTCTAGCTCTTTAGTTTTCTTGATCTTTTTATTTTAAGGGTTAGAGTTCTCTGAATAACTCTTAGTCCTCATCATAAACAATTGAATGTAGTATTTTTTTTTTAAACTAAAGCTTTGTAAATTACATCTTTATTTCACTTTAGTAACCTTATCCTGACCAGAGACATACTTAGAATTTTGTGATGTTCTGTACTAGATTATGGGTATTTTTGTATACCTGTGTCATATTCATTGTGGTCAGAGCATGAAGCTTCCCAACAGATCCTTAGTTGGTTTTGGCTTTCTATCCAAAAGAATAACAAGGACCTATAGGATTTCCCATATCCATTTAAACTCCTTTTATAGCAGAAGAGTCACAGTTTTATCTGATTATAAAATAGTTACACTATAAGAAATCTTTTTTAGTTTTTCATACAACTTGTATTCTCTACATGCCATGACTCTGGCTTTTGACTCATACATAGAGATATGTGTGTGGCATTCTGAGAAAAAGCTCTTAGAATAATACTGATTTTTGGGTTTTTTTTAATTCATTTTGTGACCCTGAAGATGAGAACTGCAGTCTAAAGATGACAGAATAGAGAAGTCACAGTGATACTAGTCTGTACTGTGGCTTTTGAAAGAGTTTACATTGGGACTCAATTTATTAAAGAGATTTTCTGTTCCCTGAGAAAACAATAAAATTGATTACAAGTTTATAATGGAACTGATATTTGTTTCCCTGTTTGCTTTATTGTTTGGAAGTGAAATTCCTCTCCTGTTGGATGCTGTCCAAAACAGATAGACCTCTTTCTCTGAAAAGCTAATCACTGCTGACTTTATGTACATATTTAATTGGTACCCGATTAGATACAGATTTTTAAGTAATTTAAATCACGTATTCGTGTGACATTTCAAGTTGATGTGTTATGCTTTTGACAGCTGTGTGTAGATACACTCCAGGTTACTGTAGGAGTACATCTCAATAAAGTACATCCTTTTAAACCTATCATTAGTCAGAAACAAAGTAACAACATCAATACATCCTAAGACTTCTGGTATGTTTGTGCGTGGGGATGGAGGCCAGAAGATATCTGATACCATGAGTACATGAATCTACAATATGCTTTTGGGTTCATAATACAAGCAGATATACATAGCAGCATAATGACAAATGCTTTGAGGGAAGGCAATGTTAGGGTTAACATCTAAAGATCTAGAATGTTAAATCTCTGCTATGGGTAGTATATACTACCTGGCTGACTTTTCAGGAAATGGTGTTACACAGAAGTCCTCAGGAAATAACTGCATTTCAGCTTCATAGTCTTTTTAAATACATCAAGTAGGAAGAGGGCTTGTTATGCTCTTTGAATAATGATATATATCTTTATTTTGCTATGACAGAGCAATTCCAGCTCTCTGTAGTTCTATATTTGTTTCAATCTGTTGTGGAGATTAGAAAAGGTTTGCTTAACCATGTAAAAACTTGGCTTTCCTTGCTGTTTTTAAAAGCACTTGAACCTATAATTCCCTTACCTTTTTCTGGTGCTAGAGATAGAACCCAGGACTGTGGGCATACTGGGTAAGTACTGTACCCTCAAGTGAAACCCTAGCCCAGACTTTTATTCTTAAGTGTTGGCTCTATGTTTTTGCTTTGGTATTTTAAATCTTACTTTTTTTTTTTCCACCCCACCACTACCACCACCAAAACAAACAAAAAGACAACCTTCAGTTTAAGCAATGTGTGGTCTTTTCAGTTTTACATCGCCAACTATCTTGATTTCAGAATAAAACCAATATTAAAATGAATTTAGTGGGCATCTCAAATAAATATGCAAACCTTTCAGACAAATTCTGACCTTGGACTTTGATAACAGTCTCTACTGAAATGATCATTACTAAAATATGATAGGAAGAAAATGACAGGGTTGGGCTCTTTTTGTGAGATAATCTGGTCTGTATCAAAGAACTCTGCAAGAATGTCATTCACCATTTATATGAAAGGAAGAAATGAAGGCCCAGTCTTCTAACTGGAAATGAAAGATAAGTAAGTGTTCACAGTTGATCTTCATGTCCTCTAGTTAGTAGAGTACTTGAGCTACTCTGTGGTGGACAGGAGTTTTAACACCACTCTGAGAATTCTCTTTTGTCTGGAGTCCCTTTATGCCCTCTTCTCCACTGAACATTCTACCACAGTTCTCGAGTACACGTATCTGGGTAGATAATTGTATCTCCCTGGATGAAAGTGCACTATTTAGTGACCCTCAGTCAAAAGTTTACCTAAACTCATTAGTGAAAGAACTACTGTCACTTACTGGTTCTTGCCTAATGTTAGAGAAAAGAATGCATATCCCAGAGGCTTGACCTAATGAAAGAAAAAACTTTCTCAGCTTTTGTTTAATTAGGAAACTTGGGAGTGCAGTACTGCTTCTCCCTTGTGCCCAATTCTTCCCTTCCTCTCATCAGTAAGGGTAGGCTAGGCTAATGAATTCTCATGGGTATATAAGTGGCTCGGGGCTCTTGCATCTCATTGCTCTTCTCTGCCAATTCTCAAAACAAGGTACATGTTTGCTCAAGGGGGAACATCTACTTGAGGACTAATACAGTCTTGCTGTGTTTTTTTTTTTATTTCCCAAGACCTCTCCAGCATAACCCCTCTGCCTTGTGTAAAATTAGTCTAACTCTTCGTCAAGCTAAACTTTTTGCTTCTCTTGGGACTTTAGGATGAACACACACTGAGATTCTTTACACTTAGTTTTGGGGAAAGAAAGGCCAATAAAGCATTGCCTTATCCTTAACTAAGTAAAGGGTAGGGAAAATGATGCTAACAGGTTAACTCTGAGGAAACACCCAGGAGACCCAACAGAGATGTTGAACTTGGGGATGTCAGACCCATGGAAAGGTACTGCAAACATTGTGTGTAGAAGGGAAATGACTGGGGAATAAGTATATCAAGCAATTTCCTAGCATGCATCTGTCTCTGGGTTCATTCACCTGTACTGGTGAAAACAAAAACCAAGTCAACCAATAATAGAAATAGTTGAATAAGTATGCCAGTGTAGAGGTTCATTCACCAGTACTGGTGAAAACAAAAAAGCCAACCAATAACAGAAACAGTTAAATAAGTATCCCAATGTTGAATGCAAAGATACAGGAAGATTTTAAGGAAATCACATTATTGGTGTAAATAAGGAAAAAACTATAATGTAAATCTGGAATGATGTGGGGGCTTGCACACCATATCAGTATGCAAGTGCGGCCTGATTCTTTAATGTTTGGCTTAAGAGCTACAGAATACAACAAGCTACATTGCTATTCAGATGTTTGTTTCTGTCTGTTTATACCCCATCAGTCATCCACTCACATGACTGACTACAGAATGGATCTCTATTCAGCTTTGTTGAAATAGTGTAGATAGAGGAAGGTTTTATTTTGTTTTCTAATGATCAACTTGTAGCTGAGGAGGAGAGGATGTTCATGAACTTTTGATCCTTTACCCTCACTTCTCAAGTGCCAAGGTGACAAGCCCATGTCTCTATGCCCAGTCACACAATGCTGAGATGTAACCCCAAGTTTCAAGCAGGCAGTAATCAGTCTACTTCAGCTTGGTAGTAGCTATTCTTATTGCAGTCTACCTTAAACCATTTTGTTTACATTATGAATGTGCCCATAGAACCATCACCAGCATTAAGATTTAAAAAAAAAATAACAGAAAAACAAGTTTTGTGATTTGCCTATTATTGTTCCTAGTTCCTAGACCAACCATTTGCTTGAGTATAAGCAGATCAAGCTTCTGTGCTGGATTTTGTTTGGCAATACCTCAGTGTTTTTCAGTGAAGAATCAAAGGCCAGCCTCAGAAACTCACTTTCTTGTTTATCCTATTTGTAGATTTATATGATTCTCTGGTGCAACCCACAGGCAAAATAAGCAGATCTGCAGAAACACTTAATTGGAGTCCAGAATTTGGAGACTGTCATGTAGTCTATCTTGGGAATTGGAAGGAAACTTGGCAAGAGATGCTAAGCAGATAGAGTTGTCTAGGAGGCCAGAACCTGCATATTTCACAAGACTTAATACCTTGGCAAAGCAATTGAAACCCTCCTATTAATCAGTTCATGCCTTAAGGGTCTCAAAATTGATATTTAGTGAATGTTACTGGTTTATCTTTATTTCTGGAGCAGAATAATTGTGTAAGCCCCAAAGATCGGCTTAGTGCATATTCTGAAATAGAAAACAGATTCAACATTTTTGAAACTTCTTTGTCTCACAATATCCTGACTAGGCATATACACACACACACACACACACACACACACACAAAAGCCAGCACAGAAGCATAATCTGCTTCTACTCAATCAAATGGGAGATTTGCCAGAGAACAATGACGAGGAATAATAGGCAAATCAAAAAACTTTGGAGACTACCTTAATGGTCATGGTTTTATGGGCATAGAGATGTTAAAATTTGTGTGGAATTTCTTATATACCAAAGGTATCTCACTAAAACTATTCACTCTTACTGGGACATGCATAATGTAAACAAACTGGTTTATGGTAGACTGCGATAAGAATAGCTACTACAAAGCAGGGTGTATTTTTTTTGTTGTTGTTGTATTTTTCTAGTTTTGTACTTTTTTTAAGGGGGAGGGGCTCCTGAATGCACAAATAGGTGGTTCTCTTAATCTATATCTGTTTCTTGTGTCTTTTCTTGTTGTTTTTTTTCTGTTTATTTATTTTGTCCTATTCTAATATGTTTATTTTATTATATCATTCCTTATATGCCAGAATGTGGGTGGATTCACATATGAGTGCAAGCTGGAAGGAATAGAGGGTGGAGAAATGATAATTAGAATATATTATATTAAAAATAGTGTTTCAATACAGGATGAAATCTTGATTAGGACTTGTTACAAAATGTAGAATTTAGTTTTGGGAGCATTTCCTTCAGATGACTGGAAGGTAAGTATTGTATTAGCCAGGCTTTTTAGAAAGTATAAGAGAATTATGTACCATAATTGAAGTTTGGGGTTGCTGAGCAAACATTTCTTCTAATGTTTAATCACTAATATTGACCTCTAGTTAATCTCCATTCCCATAATAGAAGAAGGCAAGACTGACTTTCAGATTAAGGGAGGGGGGGGTGAAGTGTAGGATGACAACATCTTTATTTCTTTGTCTACCATTTTGTCCTGGTTCTGGAAAAGCAAAATTCTGCCTGAAGGTGGACAAGATGGCTCTCTACATAACAAGGCTTTGAAAAGAACAGCACTGGTGTGTTTCAGAAATAACTCTAGCAATATCTTTCTTCTATCAATGTTCCATTTGGTTAAGCTGACATTTTCAGACCCTATTTCTCTTTAAACGACTCTGCTCAATGTGTAGTATGGGACTGAGATATGGAAGAGGTTTACAGATAATTTTATATGTGGAATGTGTATCACTAAGGCCTACATATTCTGGTTAATTTTCTTGTCCAAGGCTGGTATTCCTTTGTGCCAAAATTAGTTCTTTTAGCCAGTGTTCTTCTAACCAGAAGTGGTCACATGCCACTATTAGTTTTTTTTTTTTTCTATCTTAAGCTCTTAGATTCTAAAACTGATTTCTCACTGGAAAGGCACATTAATTCTATAACACCTTGACATTATTTCTGAATCTCAGCCCTTCTCCAGGCAAGGATTCCTGACTAGAAGCCAATGTCTTGATTTCTGTTTTGGATCTCTTGTTTGGACATCTTCTGAGTCTGTTTTTTTCTACTTATCCCTTTTCTTGGCTTCTGGTTCATGATAGATCAGTAGTTATTAGCAAAAGAGATTTTATTCTGAGAGTACTCTAAAGATATTTTGGGTAAATAGCCATGACTTAATGGGAGAAGAGCATATGTTAATGTCATAAAATGAATTGAGACTAAAAAATATGTAAATATCTAAATATCATAGAATCCTCAGAGAAGCCTGCACCACATGGGGAAAGAATGTGATCTGGCCTCAAATACCCATAGAGTTCATAAACCTTGTAGTATAGTAATAACTTTTAAAACAGAAAGTGAAAAATTATGGTGGCAAGTCACTACTGATCCGTGCTTGTGAGGGTCTACATCTTGAACACACCCTCCAACACACACCCCTCCAATTTCAAATCAAGTAACCAATGCTAGAAATTTGTGTATAAAGGGTAAGATATTATTGCATTGAATAAAACTTCTCCTGAGAGCCAGTTAGTTTATATCTTAGTCTCAGGTGTTTCTTGGGTAATGGAGCTGGACACAGCTTTCAGGATTGGAGGGTATGCCATTAGAACACCCCCCTTACTGACAAGGAAGAGGGGGATCAACAAATACTGTGTTTATGCATACATACACACAGAGACAGACAGACAGACAGACAGACACACACACACACACATAAACGCCTGCCACTTACCATGTGTCTGTGTATTAGTCATATAATTCTGATTCTCTATTCAATCCAGTAATTGTTGCCAAGTCAGAATTTTTTTTTTTTTAATAAATGGTAAAGATACAAGTAAAACTTCTGAATTGCCCAATTCAATTTCCACTTCTCATCAAGTGGATGATTCAGCATTACTCAAGCCAACTCAGGGTTAATTTTAGTTTTGTGATCTAAGTTCCAAAGCATTCCCCTAAGATGGTAAAGACATATGTAGAAGATGCTTTCAGCTTTTTGGTATAGGGAATCCTTGTATGGGGCTCTTTAAGTTACACTTTTAAACATATTATATTATTTGACAATTTCATACATTTGTAAATTATATCTTAATTAGACTATTGTCAGTGCCTCTGTCTTAGTCACACCAACAAATCCTCCCCTACATGTCTTCCACATACATGCAAATCTCTTTTAAAATAACCCATTTGGATGCGCACAGCCAGCTATTGGATGGAACACAGGGTCCCCAATGGAGGAGCTAGAGAAAGTACCCAAGGACCTGAAGGGGGCTGCAACCCTGTAGGTG
>NC_034599.1:14956364-14964383 GCF_900095145.1 Mus pahari
CTCTCTCTCTCTCTCTCTCTCTCTCTCTCTCTCTCTCTCTCTCTCTCTCGGGTTTTTTGAGACAGGATTTCTCTGTATAGCCCTGGCTGTCCTGGAAGTCACTTTGTAGAGCAGGCTGGCCTCGAACTCAGAAATCTGCCTGCCTCTGCCTCCCAAGTGCTGAGACTAAAGGTGTGCACCACCACGCCCGACTCATATCTCTCTTTTTACTGGCTGTATTTTCTACCTTGTCCCCTGCCATTCTTGTAAGTATATATAATTGAAATTATTTGCATAAGGAATCTAGTTACTGACTAATTGTTATTCACTTTGTTGTTTCTATTCTATCTATTGTCTTGAAACATTTTATTCTCATACTTCATGAGTAATATATTTACTCTGTGTCTTAAGAATATAGAAGAACGTAACTTGTGCTTATCATCACCCCTTTTGATTCTATTATCTTACTGAAACCTGTCTCCTATGCTATGAAAACATCTTCTAAGAGCCTGATTCAAGTCCTTGTTCCTCAGGCTGTAGATGAAGGGGTTTAGCATAGGAACAACCACAGTATACATCACTGAGGCGATTGAACCCTCTCTGGATTTATAGGACATTTGAGAAGTAAGGTAGACCCCAAGGCCTGTGCCATAGAACAATGAGACCACTGAAAGATGAGAACCACAAGTAGAAAAGGCTTTATACTTACCCCTAGCAGATGAAATGCCCACTATAGAGTTGATGATTTTAGAATATGAGAAAAGAATCCCAGACAGAGGAATAATACCTAGTAAACCAGTTATACAGTAAAGAAGGACATCATTGGCATATGTGTCTGAGCAGGCAAGCTTGAGGATCTGAGCAAGTTCACAGAAGTAGTGGGGTATTTCTGTTTTCTTACAAAAAGACACCCTCAAAAACATTAAAGTCTGCAACAATGAATAGGTCAGGCAGATTAGACAACACAGTAGAAGTAGACTAACACACAAGCGAGGGCTCATGACAATCATGTAGTGCAAGGGGTGACATATGGCCACAAACCGGTCATAGGCCATTACAGTCAGTAACAAACTGTCCAATCCAGAAAAAAAAATGAAAAAAAACATCTGAGCGAGGCAGCCTTCATATGTTATGGATTTATTCTGTGTCTGGATGTTCACTAACATCTTGGGGACTATGGTGGATATGAAGCAAATGTCTGTAAAAGATAGGTTAGAAAGAAAGAAATACATTGGAGTCTGGAGGTGGGCATCAGAGCTAATGATCAGGATGATAAGCATATTTCCCATGATGCAGACCAGGTAAATGAAAAGGAACAGCGCAAATAAAAGAGGCTGGATATCAGTTTCTTTTGAAAGTCCCAGAAGGATGAATATTGAAGTAGCTGTGATGTTTTCTTGCTCCATAAATTTTACAGTCTTTACCTGGAAATAAGCAAGCATAGTTACAATGAATGTATCATTCATTTCAAAATAATTCCTGGAGTATTAGATTTTATCCCAGTTTTTATTTGCTTTACTGCCCCAGACTGCTGTTTCCACCACTACCCACAATGCCTTGTCCATTGCAACTTTCCTGGCTTATAGTAAATGATAACTTCTAAATAATTTCTGAGACAGTACCCGTTTTCATGAACATTTCCCCTCTGCTTTGTAATAAATGCCTCTTAGAGTCCCAGGAAAATGTAGGACAAGCAACTATTGATTGTAGAATTTGAAAATATTTTATTACCTTGTGCTTTTGCCAGACTATATTGTTTCATTTGATTCAAAGAAGGATATTTTGAAAATATTTTATAGGAAATCTCACTATTGTTATGTAGAAGGTGTCAGTCCTCTAATTCATCTGTCTAACTACATCATAATATGCTTAACCCCAAAGATCAATTCCAAAGCTCCATCATACATTTACATTTTCCTTGCATGTTTATATTCATCTCAATTTTTCTTATACTCAAGCAACTGTGTCTTCTTTATTTCATGTCATATTTCCTGCACTGCATATAATATTAAATGATGAATGCTATATTTCCTGGATACCATAGACAACACATCAAAAGTATCTCAATTGCTTATCATGCACATGGCTTCATTTTGATCTTTAGCAATTTGAGAAGAAATACAAAAAAAAAAAAAAAAAAAAAAAAAAAAAAAAAAAAAAAAAAAAAAAAAAAAAAAAACAAAAATTAAAATCTAAAATAAGAAGAGAAAAACAGACAACCATGATAATACATTTTGCTAATTGTAGTACTGAAATAAATAAAGGAGGATCTCAGATATGAGGTAGCCTTGGTTTCTCATAGCTATATTTCCAAGAAAAATAAAAATGAAAAAACCCTGAAATAAATAGATTGATAGGTAGATAGATAGATAGATAGATGTGTATGTGTGTGATGTATAATATACATCACACACATATACACACATGTATATGTGGGGGGTGGGAATGTATATGCATATTCTCCCTCTGGAGCCACTCTTACTCACAAAACCTTTAGTAGGGTTAGAGATATAGCTAGGTATTATTGGGTACTCGGCATGTGTATGACTTTGAGTTCTATCCCTAGCTCTGTAGAAACAAACAACAACCATAAAGAACATATACAATATATATTATATGTAATATAATATTTCTTCTTTTGTAATAGATAATTTTCTTGTATTTTCTTCCTTAAAATCACAGTAAAACTACCATAATGTTTACATTATATTAATAAGCTATATGTCATTTAGAAGTTACTTAATATATAAAGACAAGAATATGAAATTTTACAGAAATACTGTAACACTTCATAGAAGGGACTTAAAGAGCCACAGATTTAAAGTCATCCCATGTCTCCAAATACAGAAAAATGGATATAAAATTACTTATTCTACAAATATCTGTTCATTGAATGACAGTTCTACATTTCAACTAGTTCCTTTCTACATTCAAAGTTGGAGGCAATTTTTACTTTTTTTTAAATTTTATTTTCATTTATTCGCTTTACATTCTGCTCACTACCTTGGTCACCTTCTCCAACAATCCTTCCCTTTGTCCTCTGAGAGGGGGGAGTCCCCTTTGGGTCCCCCCCCGACATATCAGGTCTCTGCTGGGCTAGGAGTATCCTCTCCCACTGAGGCCATTATTATTCACAAAACACTTTAGTAGTGTTAGACATGTATCTTAGCATTTCTGGGTATTCAGCATGTGTATGGCTTTGAGTTCAATCCTAAGCTTCATAGAAGCAAGCAAACAAACAAACAACAACAGAACACATCACACAAACAAACAACAAAACCCATCCTGAAAGCCTGTTTAACCAATTGAAGAGGTGCATATATTATGATTTTCAGTTGATCATAATGGGCATGACAGTTTATCTAAATTTATAGCATACACCAGTGCATGTCAGGCCATATAATAGGACTGTGGATAAAAAGGTAAGAGAGCAGGGACAATAATGGAGCAAAGACTGAAGGAAAGGCCATGCAGAGGCTTCCCCACTGTTTGATCCACTCCATTCACAGACACCAACCCCTGACATTATCGCTGACACCAAGATGTGCTTGCAGACAGAAGCCTGGTATGGCTTTCCTCTGAGAGGCTCTGCCAGCACCTGAATAAGACAGATGCATATACAGCCAATCATTGGACTGAGCCTGGGGACTGAAATGGAAGAGTTAGGTGAATGGCAGAAGGAGCTGAAGGGGATTGCAACCCCATATGAAGAACAACAGTACTAATTAACTGGATCCCTCAGAGCTCTGATGGACTAAACTACCAACCAAAGAGTAGATATGGACCGGTCAATGGACCCCCTACATATGTAGCAGATCATTTGGGAGGCTAAAGTGGGAGAATAGCAAGTTTGAGCTTAGCCATAGACACTGGCTTTAAAAGAAGAATCTTTGGTGCTTTCTGTCTTTTTGAAGCTTTAAGAGATACAAATACCGTCTTTGACTTGCTTTCAGTAGTTCTGGTCAAGATCCACGTGAATCACTTTGTAATTAGTGATTATCTTAGAAATAAGATTCTTAACTATGTTAGGGACAGTAATTGTTCAACCTGAAGAAATTCTGTATCGGCTTGTTCAAAATCCAAATTAAGATTGTTTTGAGATTCTTTCTCTTCCCCAGTAAAATTGTCAATCATCAAGAAAACAAATTTTCACAAGGAACATAAGGAAAGCAAAACCTTTATCTTAAGCATCTACTATGGACATCAGTGTGGAAGTTTCTCAACTAAATATGGAACAACAATATCTATCAGCTCTACTAGTCTTACATATACTTAAAAGTGTCTAGATTCCACCACTAAGATCTTTGTATACCAGTGCACATTTCTATTGTATTCATAATATCCAGGAAATAGGCTCAGCATTTATCAACTGATGAAAGGAAAATGAAAATTTGCATTTGTGTACTAGAATTTTTTTCATCATAGAATTATTAAAAATAGGTGGAATTTGCAAAATATTGTTAAGTAGATTTCAAAAGACATTCCATGTTTCCTGTGATCACATATGTTTATCCTAGCCGTGTGTTTGTGTGTGTGTGTGTGTGTGTGTGTGTGTGTGTGTGTGTATTTTTGTACAGGTGTATGTTCTAGAGGCCATAAAACCAGACAGGAATTCTTGAAAGGAAAAATGTTAAGCTCGTAATGGAAAGGAGCAGAGAGAGTAATAAAATGCGTGTCGTGTGAAAATAGAAGGCAAGATGCTGGGAGTTTAAAGGCTTAGGTTAGAGGAGAAATTGTGAAATGAATAAATAGAGAGGTGGATACTAGAAATGAGTAAACAAAAAAACACAAAATAATGACTTTATAACGTAATTAAGGAAAAATCCACTCAGTATCTTAAAATCCTAGAATATTATAACAATTTCATAACTCAGTTCTTACCTACAATTTTCTCCTGGAGTTTCCACTTAGTTATCTAGAAAAAAATTGGATAATTTCAATTTTGTATACTATTATAATGCTGGAGATAGAACCCAGGACAAGAATTTCACTACTGGGCTATATTCTTGTACTTCTTCTACACTTTAAGCTACACTTTATGGATACTTCCAATTAACAGGGAGGACCATTTAACTTCCATTGTTCTTTGAAGAGTATAGGACTATGCTCACAAAAATGTCCCCTCAGGTGAATGCATTCAAATGAGTTTGTGAACAGAGTTTAAAAAGGAGGCTCTAAATCTTTGAGGAAAGTGAGAAGAATTGAAACCTCAAGAAAGAAACAAGGCAGTGGGGCATAGTAGAGCTTGGAGATTTCTGTACTGCTGATTATTTGACTTTGGTACAAGTTATCTCTCTCAATATTTCTTGCAATCTATAAGGAATCTGATCATGTGGAAGCTATGGTGACCTTCTTTTCTTACCTTTGCTTCATCACTTTCTTTTCAAAGCTCTGATGCCACCATGGAAATTCTGAAAACTGGACTTTTACTATCATTCCTTTTTCTCAATGGATAGCACTATATGCCCAGCAGAGAAGGTTCTAGAAAGTTCTGGGAGAAATTGATATTATCAATTAAGGCTATTATCCCTTTACATGGTTACAGAGCTATTATTTTGAGAGAGAATTACTTGTCTCACCTCTCATTAAATAAATCACTGTGTATTTCTATAGTTTCATACTTGAGAGCAAGGGAAGTGATTTATTCTTCTGTGTTTTCCCTGGGGGAGTAGAGTTTGAACCACATAGAAGATTCACCTTCTCCAGTGGCTCAGTCCAGTTCAATTAGGATTTTTCTTCTTAATTTTCTCCTTGCACATAGCCTCCGGAGTACCTGTTTTCCCTTAGGAACAGCTCATTCATTCTGGCTCTAGAATCTCTAAAATGCTAACCATTTAAAAAACAAACAAACAAACAAACAAACAAAAACTTTTGACGTCAAGATCCTAAAGAGTTCTGTAAGAAACCTAATTTTGTTTAAATTATAATAAACATCAAACAGATATATTTTTTAATTTAATGGAAACTACAAGTGAATTTAGAATAAAGGACAGACACTGAATGTTTATACACAATAAAAACAAAAGTGTTAGCCTTCCTTTTTGTGACAAAGATTTTAAATAAAGGAAGAAAGATTATGTAGTATTCTTTCTGTAGTTTCTGCTCTTGGCTAGCTGACAATTGCTTTTAAGCTATGGTGCAACTCCATAGAATGGTAGAGGACTTATAGGAAGCAAGTTGTTCACTTTCTGCCAGAAAAAAAAAGAAAAGAGAAAGTATCTTGTAGAGTGTAAGATATCATTACAAGGTCTACCCAAATAGCTCACTTTCCCAATCATGTCTTATATTCTATAGTTTCTACAAACTGGAAGTATTGTTCTTAATTGTGCACATATCCATAGATTAAACAGTTGATAAATTCAGAATCTTTATAATCTGGAGACTTCCAGAATGCCCCTCATCTGGCTATTCAATTAGGGCTCAAATCTTTAAAACTTGAGGTTTATAGGATGATTAAGATCCAAGCAACAAAAATAAAATTTTTATAAATTTCTCAATTCTAGTTCTTAATTTGGAATTTGATGGCATTCTGTGCTTTGTTGATGTCATTTCACATATGACATTTTCTCTTCCTCTTTATAAGTACAGATTGAATATTTTATTATTAGTGTCATTTGAAAAGTGATAGCTGCTTTTAAAAATTATTGAAAATATTTTAATGCACTGGATTCTAGCTATAGTTGTTAAGTTGAAATGCCTGTTTACTCATGCACAAGTTGGGAAACCCCATCTACCATTCTCTCAACTCCACCAGAATAGAGAATACTCTCTAACTCACACAGAGAAAACTCTGGGCTAGCTTGTCATCAGCATTTGTCATCTCCACATTTCCAGCAACTCACACAAGAATGCACAAACAGGGGTTAGTTTTTGACCATGTATGGGCACAGTTCCAGCTCCTAGCTGACACATCAACTACTTGCCCAACCTCTATAAAACCCTTTTTCCTTAGCCAAAATGGGCAACTTCATTGACCTCTACCTGTAAGATTGGTGAACCCACCAGAGAACTGCTTCCTAATAAACCTGCTTTATTTACTTTGAATCTGGTATAACCTGGCCTCTATCCAAGTCACTGAGGGAAAGAAAAATCCTATCAATAAATTCTCCAGTCCCAAATCCTTCCTCTTACTACCTGCCTCCCTGCTAATAAGGAACTACTCATTTCTGTCACATTTTAAAAAACCATCAGGCATCTAAGGTATAATAATAAATAATAATATAATATGATATAATTAATATGATAAATCAATATAAATAACATGATCAAACAAACAAAAACCATCATAATAGGACAAAAAGAGAAGTTAAATGACCAAAGAAAGAGCAGAAGAAACACATAAAGACACAGAGTCACACATTTGCAAACACAGGAATCTCACAGAACAAACAAACAAAAAAAAACAAAAAAACAAAACAGAACTGGAAGCCATAATATATACATAAAGGACCTTGGAGGAGGGGGCAAAAAAGTAAAACCTTGATAAAATATTATGAAATAAAGAACCTCCAAAGATGTCCTAGTCATTGTTTCTATTGCTGTAAAGAAACACTACTATCTAAAGCAATGTGAGGAGGAAAGAAATTATTTGGCTTACACTTCCACATCATATACTGCAGCACTGAAAGAACTCAGGACAGAAGCTTAAATCAGGCAGGAACCTGGAGGCAGAAGATGCTAACTGGCTCATCCCCTATGTATTGCTCAGACTGCTTCCTCATAGAACCCAGGACCACCAGCCCAGGAATAATAATACCCACAATGGACTTCCTCAGTCAGTCACTAATTAAGATGTCTTATGCCAGGGAGTGGTGGCATATATCTTTAATCCCAGCACTTGGGAGGCAGAGGCAGGCAGATTTCTGAGTTCAAGGCCAGGCTGTGGTCTACAGAGTGAGTTTCAGGACAGCCAGAGCTATACAGAGAAACCCTGCCTCGAAAAACAAAGAAGAAGAAGAAGAAGAAGAAGAAGAAGAAGAAGAAGAAGAAGAAGAAGAAGAAGAAGAAGAAGAAGAAGAAGAAGAAGAAGAAGAAGAAGAA
>NC_034599.1:14965398-14976908 GCF_900095145.1 Mus pahari
ATATATATATATATATATGGCTGTCTATTTTATTTCTGCTGAAGAGGGAGATGGGAGATCTATTCCTTTTACCTGGACCCTTTTTCATTATGTAATCTCTTTAGTTCAATGTTTTGTAGGTTTCTTATCATTGACTTAACAGGTACTACTACAGATAAATGAATACATACAATATTTGTTGTTCCTGATCTGGTTGCTTCACTCAGGATGGATTTTTCCCCCGTAGTTCCATCCATTAACCTGTGACTTTCATAATTTTTTTTCCTTTTTCTTTTCTTTTTTCAATCATTTATTTATTTATTTATTTATTTATTTAACACTCCGAATTTTATTCCCCTTCTGCTCTACCCTCCCACTGTTCCACATCCCATATTTCTTCCCCATCCCCTGTCTCCACAAGATGTCCCCAACCCCTAACCCCACCCGACCTCACACCACCAGACCTCTAAACTCCCTGGGATCTCTATTCTCTTGAGGGTTGGGTACATCTTCTCTGACTAAACCCAGACCAGTCAGTCTTCTGCTGTATATGTGTTGGGGGCCTCATATCAGCTGGTGTATGCTGCCTGATTAGTGGTCCAGTGTTTGAGAGATGTCAGGGGTCCAGGTTAATTGAGACTGCTGGTTCTCCTACAGGGTCTCCCTCCTCCTCAGCTTCTTCTGGCTTTTCCCTAATTCAACTAGAGTTCAGCATCTTCTGTGCATCTGCATCTGACTCTTTAAGCTCCTTGTTGGGTCTTTTGGAGGGCAGTCAAGATAGGTTCCTTTTTGTGACTAGTCCATATCCTCAGTAATAGTGTCTGTCAGGCCTTGGGGCCTCTCCTTGAGCAAGATGCCAATTTGGGTCTGCCACTGGATTTTCTTTTCCTCAGGCTCTTCTCCTTCCATCCCTGTAATTCTTTCAGACAGGAACAATTATGGGTCAGAGATTTGGCTGTGGAAAGGCAACACCATCCCTCACTTGATGCCATGTCTTTCTGCTGGATATTGACTCTATAAGTTCCTTCTTCCCACTATATGGCATTTCATCTAAGGTCACTCCCTTTGAATCCTAAGAGTCTCTTGCCTCCCCAGGTCTCTGTTGCATTCTGGAGGGTCCCCCTAACCTCATATCTCCAGAGACTGCTTGTTTCCATTCTTTCTGCTAAGGGCCCAGAGACAGTATCCAAATGAACAAAATCAGAAATGAAAATGGAGACATAACAACAGAAATGGAAGAAATTTTAAAAATCATCACATTCTACTAAAAAAGCCTATATTCCACAAAACTGGAAAATATAGATGAAACAGGTGGTTTTGTAGACAGATACCACATACCAAAGTTAAATCAAAAGCAGGTAAACTGTCTAAACAGGCCCACATCACATAAGGAAATAGAAGGAATCATTAAAAAAACCTCCCAACCAAATATAGCCCAGGGCCAGATGGATTTAGTGCAGAATTCTACCAGACCTTCAGAGAAGACATGATACTAATATTCTTCAAACTATTCCATAAAATAGAAACAAAAGGAACACTACCTAATTTATTCTATGAAGCCACTATTACCTAAACCATACAAGGGCCCAATTAAAGAACAGAACTTCAGACCAATCTCGTTTTGCAATATCGATGCAAAAATACTCAATAAAATACTTGAAAACCAAATCCAAGAACACATCAAAATCATAATTAACTGCAATCAAGTAGGCTTCATTCTGGGGATGCAAGGTTGGTTCAATATACAAAAATCCATTAACATAATCCACTATACAAACAAACTCAAAGGAAAAAAATAACGCATGATCAACTCTTTAGGTACAGAAAAATCATTTGACAAAATACAACANCCTTTCATGTTAAAAGTATTGGAGTGATCAGGAATTCAAGGCCCATAGCTAAACATAATAAAAACAATTTATGGCTAATGAACAGCCAATAACAAATTAAATGAAGACATATTTGAAGCAATCCCATGAAAATTGGGACAAGACAAGAATTCCTACTCTCCTAGTATCTATTCAATATAGTACTTGAAGTGTTAGCTAGAACAATAGGACAATAGAAAGAGTTTAAGGGGATATAAATTGGCACAGAAGAAATAAAGGTATCATTATTTGTAGATGACATGATAGTATATATAAGTGACCCCAAAAATTCTACCAGGGAACTTCTCCAGCTGCTTAACAACTTCAGCAAAGTGACTGGATAGAAAATTAAATCCAATAAATCAGTAACCTTCCTTTATATGAATGATAAACACTCTGAGAAAGAAATTAAGGAAACAGCTACCTTTACAATAGTCACAAATAACATAAAACATCTTAGGGTAACTCTAATCAAACAAGGGATAGACCTGTATGACAATAACTTGAAGTCTCTCAAGAAAGAAATCAAAGAAGATCTCAAAAAATGGAGAGATCTCCCATGCTAATGGGTTGGCAGAATTAATATAGGAAAAAACTAGTCATCCTACCAAAGGCAATATACAGATTTAATGCAATCCCAATCAAAATCCCAACACAATTCTATAAAGACATGGAAAAAGAGCAATTCTCAAATTCATCTAGAAAAACAAAAATAAAATAAAATAAAATAAAAACCAAAAACAACAATAAGAATAGTGAAAATAATCCTTAACAACAAAATAACAGCTGGGGAAACCACCATCCCTGACCTCATGCTTTACTACAGAGTAATAGTGATTAAAAATTGCACAGTATTGGTAAAGAGACAGACACACGTATCAATGGAATAGAATTGAAGACCCCAAAATAAAAACACACATATGGACACTTGATCTTTGACAAAGAAGGCAAAAATATACAATGGAAAAAAGAATGCATCTTCAATAAATGGTCCAGGTCTAGCTGCCTGTCTGTATGTAGAAAAATGAAAATAGACCCATATTTGTTACCATGTGCACAAAGTTCAAGTCCAAGTGGATCAAGGACCTCAATATAAAATCAGATACACTGAATCTAATAGAAGTGAAAGTGGGAAAGAACCTTTGAACTTATTGGCACAGGGAGAAATTTCCTAAACTGAACTCCAATGGTTCATGCTCTAAGATTAAGAATTTTTAAATGGGACCTCATAAAACTGGAAAGCTTCTCTAAGGCAAAGGACATAGTCAATAAGTCAAATTGGCAACCTACAGATTGGGGAAACATCCTCTCTAACTCCACATCAGAGATAGGGCTGATATCCAAAGCATAAATAACTCAAGAAGCTAACCATCAACAAAGTCAAACAACCCAATCAAAAAATGGGGTGCAGAGCTAAACTGAGAATTCACAATGGAGGAATCTCAAATGGCTGAGAAGCACCTAAAGAAATGTTCAAAGTCCTAAGTGATCAGAGAAATGCAAATCAAAACAACCTTGATATTCCACTTTACACCAATCAGAATGACTAAGATCAAAACCTCAGGTGAAAACATATATTGGTGAGGATGTGGAGAAAGACAAACACTCGTCCACTACTCTTGGAATTGTAAACTGGTTCAACCACTCTGGAAATCAATCTGGAGGTTCCTCAGAAAATTAGAAATTGATCTACCTGAAGACCCAGCAATACCACTCTTGNGAATATAGCCAAAAGATGCCCCACCATACCACAGAGGCACATGCTCCATATGTCCATAGCAGCCTTATTTGTGATATCTAGAATCTGGAAACATCCTAGATGTCCTATGGTAGTAAATGGATACAGAAACTGTGGTTCATTTACACAATGGAATACTACTGAGCTATTAAAAATGAGGACATCATGAGTGTTTCAACACTTGTAGCAGTTTGAATAGTAATGACATCCTTAGGCTCATGCCACACCCACTCCAGTGGTAATTGCATGGCAGGCCCAAAAGCTTGGATGCAGTTTTGGGGCAAAAAGTTTCACAGAAACTTACTCTCCTGGAGCCTTGGCATCCTGTAAAACAAATGCTCCAACCCTGTCCTTGCGTTAGTCGATAAATGGATCTGTATGTTTTCTTTCAGTATTGTTTTATTATAGGTGCCTCCATGAAATGATTTTACAAATACCTTAATCAGGTTGAACTTTATTTTCTGGCCTTCACCAATGTCCTAGGAAGTCCTTGAGCTGACCCTGAGCTTGGAATTTCATGAGAATGTTACTCATTCAGAGGAAATACCCCAGTGTCGACAGATAGTAATCAGGCATCTCACAGTTTGCCAGATAGGAGCTAGTAATCTCAGGGCTAGTTCAAAATAGTAGACTTAGAATTCTCATTACAGACATGAACAGCAGCCTACATTACATAACAGTAGAAAAAGGTGGGTTGTGGTTTTAGGAGGAACTGGAGTATTGTATTATTATGAAATGGTTAGTAGAACAGAACTCCCCTGGTGCATGTTTTTCACTAGGCCCAGAGGAATAGCATAATTAGGAATTTATCAAGGGAACCCTGGTGGTGGGTTTAACAATAGACTAACATCTCATAAGACCTTTTACCTGGCTCCTGTGAATAGCTGACTTTGGATAGGGCTGTTCCTATCCCATTTGTAAACACTGCCAACTCCTGTCAGTTTTTTAATGTATGCATTTTCTCTGTTTTGTGTAAAGAACCATTGGAATTTCAATGTACCTTGACTGATGTATCGCCTAGCTTTCTTGTTTTTCTTCTGTATTGTAAGTTTGGTGCTCCCTTTGAGAAATTACATTTAGATACAGTAAATTCTCTGGTGTCCATGTCTGTTTGTCATCCTGCTGACTCCTTGTACACCTGATTACTGAAATCGTGGTTCCCCGCGAGTTGAGGGACCCACTGAGTCCAGTCTGTGGCAGGTTCATATATTAAGTGCCTGGTCATTAGGGAGTAGTGCTACTTGACTAGGCTGAGGAGGTATGGCATTGGTGGGGAAGTGTATCACTTTGGGGTTTCAAATTCTCAAGCCAAACACAGTGTCACTTTCTCTTTCTGCTCTGTGTGGATTTGCATGTGGAACTCTAAAGCTGCTTCTCTAATATCATGTCTGCCTGCATATTACCTTGCTCACCATCATGATAGACTAAGTCTCTGAAACTTTTAGCAATCCACAATTAAATGATTTCCTTTAGAGGGGTTGCTGAGGTCATACTGTCTCTTCACAGCAATAGAACACTGACTAATAAAAACGTGCAGAGCTCTCAAAAGAATAAAATATACAATTCTCAGAAGAATAAAAGATCTCAAATTGACTAAGAATATCTCAAAAAACCCCACATCATTCTTAGCAATTATGAAAATACAGGTCAAATTCAAGTCAAAACAACTTTGTTATTTTATCTGACACCTGTCAAAATTGCAAGGATCAATAAAACAATCAAAAACAAATGCTACAGTGGATGTGAGTGAGGACTATTATAATCTCCTATTGATTGGATCGCAAAACAATTCCACCTTTATTACAATTAGTGTAAAGAATTCTCACAATGATAAAAATAATCTACCACTTGTCTTGGTTCCACCACTCCTGGGGATCTTCCAAAGGACTTGGCATACTAGTCGACATACACTTAGTACAAAATGTTCATTACTGCTTTATTAACCGTAACTAGGAAATAGAATTAACCTAAATGCCTTCCAATTGATTAATGCATAATAAAAATGTGGTACATAAACATAATGAAATGCTACTCAGTTTTAAAGAAAAACAATGTGCAGGGAGATGAGTGGGATTCCACCAGAGAACTCCTAAATCTGATAAACAACTTCAGCAAAGTGCCTGGATATAAAATTAACTCAAACAAAGCAGTACCCTTCCTCTACTCTAAGGATAAACAGGCTGAGAAAGAAATTAGAAAAACAACATCCTTCACAATAGTCACAAATAACATAAAAATACCTTGGTATGACTCTATCCAAGCAAGAGAAAGATCTGTATGACAAGAATTTCAAGTCTCTGAAGAAAGAAATTGAAGAATATCTCAGAAAATGAAAAGATCTTCCATGCTCATGGATTGACAGGATTAGTAGAGAAAAAAATGTCCATCTTGCCAAAAGTAATCTACAGATTCAATGCAAATCCCATAAATATTCCAACTCAATGCTTCATAGAGTTAGAAAGAACAATTGGCAAATTGGAATACAAAAAACCTAGAACAGTTAAAACTCTTCAAACAATAAAAGAACTTCTGGGGGCATAACCATCTCTGACCTCAAGCTGTATTACAGAGCAATGATGATAAAAATTGTATGGTGTTGGTACAGAGACAAGCAGGTAGATCAATGAAATAGAATTGAAGAACCAGAAATTAATCCACATAGCGATGGTCATTTGATCTTTGACAGTGGAGCTAAAACCATCCAGTGGAAAAAAGACAGCATTTTCAACAAATGGTGTTGGTTCAACTGGAGGTCAACATGTAGAGGAATGCAAATTGATCAATTCTTATCTCCTTGTACAAAGCTCAAGTCCAAGTGGATCAAGAACCTCCACATAAAACCAGATTCACTGAAACTAATAGAAGGGAATGTGAAGAAGAGCCTCAAACACATTGGCAAAGGGGAAAATTTCCTGAACAAAACACCAATGGTTTATGCTCTAAGATAAACAATAGACAAATGGAACCTCATAAAATTGCAAAGCATCTATAAGGCAAAGGACAAAATGGCAACCGAGAGAATGGGAAAAAATCTTTACCAATCTGACATTTGATAGAGGGCTAATATTCAACATATATAAAGAACTTAAGAAGTTAGGCTCCAGGAATCAAGTAACCCTATTAAATAATGGGGTACAGAGCTAAACAAGAATTTTCAGCTGAGGAATATTGAATGGCCAAGAAGCATCTAAAAAAAATGTTCAACATCCTGAGTCATCAGGAAAAATCAAATCTAAGATTCCACCTCACACCAGTCAGAATGGCTAAGATAAAAAACTCAGGTGACATGAGATGATGGCAAGGATTTAGAAAAAGAGAAACACTCATTCATTGTTGGTGGGATTGCAAGCTGGTACAACCACTCTGGAAATCAGTCTGGAGGTTCCTCAGAAAATTGGACATGGTGCTACCTGAGGACACAGCTATATCACTCCTGGGTCTATACCCAAAAGATTCTCCAACATATAGCAATGACACATGTGCTACTATGTTCATAGTAGCCTTATTTATAACAGCCAAAAGATGGAAAGAACTCAGATGTCCTTCAACAGAGGAATGGATACAGAGAATGTTGTACATTTACATAATGGAGCACTACTCAGCTATTAAAAATAATTACTTCATGAAATTCTTAGACAAATGAATGGAACTAGAAAATATCATCCTGAGTAATGTAACCCAATCACAAAAAAACATACATGGTGTGTACTCACTAAGAAGTGAATATTAGCCAAAAAGCTCAGAATACTCAAAATACAATTTATAAACCACATGAAGCTCAAGAAAAAAGAAGAAAAAAGTGTGGGTGCTTTAGTCCTTCTTAGATTGTATAACAAAATACTTCCAGGAAATACAGAGACCAAGTGTTGAGCAGAGACTGAAGGACAAGCCATCCAGAGACTGCCACACATGGGGATCCATTCCACAGTCATCAAATGCAGATACTATTGTGGATTACAAGAAGTATATTCTGAAAGGAGCCTGATATAGCTGTCTCCTAAGAGGCTCTGCCAGAGTCTGACAAATACAGAGGCAGTTGCTTATAGCCAACCATTGGACAGAGCATGGGGTCCCCAATGGTCGAATTAGAGAAAGGTCCAAAAGGAGCTGAAGGTGCTTGCAACCCCATAGGAAAAGCAATAATATCAGCCAACCAGACCACTGCCCCCAGAGCTCCCAGAGACTAAACCACCAACCAAGGAGTACACATGGAGGGAGCCATGGCTCCAGCTTCATATATAGCAGAGGATGGCCTTGTCAGGGAGTAATTGAAGGAGATACCCTTGGTCCTGTGAAGGCTTAATGCTCTAGTGTAGGTAAATATGAGGGCATGGGTGGGTTGGGAACATCCTCATAGAAGCAGGTGGAGGGAGAATTGGATAGGAGTGTTTTGGGGAAAAATGGCAAAGGGGTAACATTTCAAATGTAAATAAAGAAAATATCCAATAAACCATGGCTGTATTTGATATCCAATACAAAAATAAATAAATAAATAAATAAATAAATAAATAAATAAATAAATAAATAAAAGATCATATCTAATGAAGAACTCAGACCAAAAAAGACAATCATTACATAATCTTTCATCTAAGTTTCCTAGCACAAAATATTCAAATGTGAGTACATATTCTGGAGAAACTGACAAAACCTGGAAATTAAATGTGGCTCTTACCAGAGTGGTAGTTTTGGGTAGCCACAAAGAAGGAAAGAGTAGTATACAAGAGACCTGATTAGGGAAAAGGAATTGTGGGCTATCTTTTTAAATACTGAAGATTTATGGAGGAAAGTAAAAAATGGAAAGGATATTTGAAATTTTATTAAATAAAACACAAATTATATAAAACATGTAATAAACACAATTATACATATATATATATCAAGAGAGGGTATTTATTTAAATGAAAATTAATTTCTTACCAGAGTTAAAAATTTTCTCTTAAAGAACCAAAACCACCTAAGAAAATCCCTAATAGAAGATATGAGTATCCCTCATTTCAGTTGATAAGGGTTATTCAAGACACCAAAAACACTCAGCCTATTCCCACCACTCTTTGTTGTCTCCCAGAAGTAGCTGCAACAATGATAATTGACTAAACATCTGAAACTGTAAGGCATCCCCAAATTATTGATTTTCTTTATAAGAGTTTCTGTGGTCAAATTTTCTTCTCACAGCAATTAAACTGTAACTAGGACTGACACCCAGCAAGTCATTTGGTAGGTTATCAGCAAAGCTGCCTAGTATGTTGGGTTTTATACATTAGAAAATAAGGAAAATTGCCCTGGAGCTCCATTGTCTGGCCGTTTCAAGGCCAGTGTCCATCACACCAGCCCAACAATAACCAACCAGGTTAGATCATTCATTTCCATGCCTCTGCCTTTCCCCAAGGGCATGCCTAGCTGCCCTCAGTTACTTGCATCCTATCACTTGATCTCCATTTTCTGGTCACTGCTCTGCCAGCCTCCATCAGGCAAGCCAAACAAGGAACATTCATGCCACTCCAACAAAGAATAACAAAGTCAGACACCTCCCCCCCTATTTCCTGGCCAATTGCCTGGGAAATAAATACTCAGCTGCCCTAAGCTAACTGTGGGTTGTTCTCACAAGCTCCATGGTTTAGTCACCACTCTGCCTGACTCCATCAAGACAGCTGAACACCAAACATCTAGGCCCACAAGGAAGACCTGCTACATCAAGAACATCCAGTCCCAGGCTGCTCAAAAGGAATGTGCTGCATAGTGAACATTCAGAATAGGACTAACTTACCAATACCTGCTGCAACAAGAACATACAGGCAGGGACAATCAGATGGTGAGAGGCCATAATAAGAACACAAACATGAAGATCTAGGGTAACATGCCACCTTCAGGGCATAGCTGTCCCATTTCAGCAAGCCCTGGATATCCTAACACAACTGAAGCACAAGAAATCCAGACTTATAATCATGACTGCAAGAATTAATGATTATTGGTCATTAATATTTTTCAAACAATTGGACTCATTTTCCTAATAAAAAGACACAGACTAACAGAATGGATGCAAAAACAGGATTCTTCATTCTGTTGCATACAAAATACATATCTCAGCAAAAAGGGTAGAAATTACTTCAGAGTAAATTCCAAAGGAAAAAGACTAAAGCAGAAAGCTGGGGTAGCCATTCTAATATCAAACGAAACAGACTTTCAACCAAAAGTAATAAAAACAGATAGGAAAGGATACTTAATACTCATCAAAGAAAGAGATCCATCCAGATGACATCTCAATTCTGAACATCTATGTTCCAACACACAAGGCCTCCACTTCCATAGAAAAAACATCACTAAAACTTAATCAACACATTGGACCCCAAACATTTTAATAGTGGCAGATTTCAACATCCCACTCTCACTAATGGACAGGTCATTATAACAGGAACTAAATGAAGAAAGGAGACTAACAGGAGTTATGAGTCAAGTGAATCTAAAAGATTTCTACAGAACCATTTACCTAAGCAGAAAAGAATATGCCTTCTTCTCAGCACCTCATGAAAACTTCTCTAAAATTAACCATCTAGTCACTTTCAAAGTAAGTCTCACACATATAATAAAAATAATTCCATGTATCTTATCATACCAACAAGGATGAAAGCTGAACTTCAGCAACAACAGAAATAAAAGAAAGCCAACAAATTCATAGAAATTGAACAACTCTGTACTCAATGATCACTGGTTCAGGAAGAAAATAAAAAAGAAATCAATTTCTAAGGTATCAATGACAATGAAGACACAATATATCCAAACAAATGGAACACAATGAAAGCAGTCCTAAGAGTAAAGTTATATAACTAAATGCCTTCATGAAGAAATTAAAGAGATCTTAAACTAGCAATTTAAAGGTATACCTGCGGTCTTTGCCTGCTTGCTCTCATCTTACTAGCAAGCCCACTTCTTTCCTTGTACTGGAGTCTATTTCTTCAGAGTTCTCACATATACTGAAGAACACCTGAGACTTCAAACTGTGTGAACTAAGCAGATAGAAATCAGAGACCCGAGGGAGAGGGCAGCCTGTAGAAATGACACAGCTTCTGGGAAAGCTCCCGCTTCTGGCTCCAGTCACCAGGCACCTTTCCTGCCCGAGGAGGGGTGTCCGCCAGGGAGGAGTCTCAAGGCCTGAGCAAGAAGGAGAGCCATCTTTGCTCCGGTTCGCTTAGGCTCCAGTCATGGCTAGCAAGAGTGTGGACCGCAGAAGCTACACAGCTTTGGGACAGACAGAAGCAACCTAACTTCTGGGACAGACCCTGTTTCNGGCTCCAGAAATTTGGGCACCTTCCTTGCCAGAGGAAAGTTGGCCACCTGTGAGGGCTCTGTATGCCAGGGCAGGTGAGAGAGTCATATTGTGTCCAGGGTCCCTCAGTGGCTAGTCTGTGCAGGTGAGTGAATAAACTGCAGAGGCAACACATCTTTTGGGACGGGCCCAGTTTGGGGCCTACATCTTCAGCAAGGAGGCAGATCTGAATGCCAGGCCTCTGTGCACCTTCCCTGCTAGAGGAAAGCTTCCCTGCAGAGAGTAATCTGACCACTGAGACCCAGGAGAGGGCTGGACTCCCAGGATGGATGACAGGGGCTAACTGAATCACAGGAGGAACAAGCTCCAACCAGAGACAACTATAACAACTAACTCTAGAGATCACCAGATGGCAAAAGGCAAATGTAGGAAACTTACTAACAGAAACCAAGACCACTCACCATCATCAGAACCTAGCACTACCACCTCNGTCAGTCCTGAATACCCCAACACACCCGAAAAGCAAGAATCGGATTTAAAAGCATACCTCATGATGCTGGTAGAGGACTTAAAGAAGGGCATTATTAAAGAAATGCAGGAGAACACCACTAAAGAGATACAAGCCCTTAAAGAAAAACAGGAGAATACTTCTAAAGAGGTAGAA
>NC_034599.1:14978091-15008331 GCF_900095145.1 Mus pahari
AGAAGATGGTCTAGTCAGCCATCATTGGGAAGAGAGGCCCCTTGGTCTTACAAACTTTATATGCCCCAGTACAGGGGAACACCAGGGCCATGAAGGGGGAGTGGGTGGTTAGGGGATTGGGGGGAGGGTATAGGGGACTTTGGGGATAGCACTTAAAATGTAAATGAAGTAAATACCTAATAAAACTTGGAAAAAAATAATAAAATAACCAGTGAATGTTATTGCCGGCTATTTTGATGTTAGTAGTTGTATGCGTGTGCTTTCTTTGTTTTTATTGATATAGAATTATTTATTTTCTGTTTTCTTGAATATAGTAAGTCTCCTTGGGCGGGAGATTTTCTAGTATTTTGTGTAGGCATAGATTTGTTGATAGACATTGTTTGAATTTGGATTTGTCTTGAAATATCTTGTTTTCTCCATCTATGATGATTGAGAGTTTTTCTGGGTATGGAAGTCTAGGTTGGCACCTATGATGTTTGAGAGTTTTCAAGATATCTACTCAGGCCCTTCTAGAATTTAGAATCTCTGTTGAGAAGTCAAATTGTGACTGTGATTGTTTTGCCTTTATTTATTTGTTACTTTGCCTTTACCCATTGTCATATTTAATATTCTTTCTTTGTTCTGTAGATTTTGCATTTGATTATTATTTGATAGGAGGATTTTCTTTTGTAGTCCAATTTAATTGGTGTTCAATAATCCTTTTGTATATTTGTAGGCAACACTTTCTATAGGTTGGGAAAGTTTTCTTCTATGATTTTTATTATTGAGAATATTTTCTGGGACTTTGAGTGGGACTCTTCACCTTCTTATATTGCTATTATTCTTAGGTTAGGTCTTTTCATGTTATACCAGATTTCCTAGATGTTTTATGTCAGTAAATGTTTATATTTAACATTTCCTTTGATTGATGTATAAATTTTTTCTATTGTATCTTCTATGCCTGAAATTCTCTCTTCAACCTTCTGTATTCTGTTGCTGATGCTTCTGTTGTTCTCGTTATTGTCCCTAGTTTTTCCATCTCCAGGATCTCCTCAGTTTATGTTTTCTTTATTGCTTCTATTTCCAGTTTCAGATCTTACACAGTTTTATTTATCTCCTTTACCTGTCTACTTGTATTTTCTTATATGTGTTTAAGGGATTTGTTTATTTCCTCTTTAAAAGCTTCTATCATCTTTATAAGATTGGTTTTCAGGTCATTTTCTTATGTTTTGGTTGTGTTAGGATATCCACAACTTGCTATAGTGGGTATCTGTGCTTTGGATATGGCATATATGACATATTGTTGTTGCTTTTGCTGATTTAGTTCATTTTAGGGTCCTTTAGCTATCTGTACAGATTTGGTGCCTGGATATTTTTGTTGCAGTAGGTATTGAGATGGGGAAATCTTCAATGATCTTAGTGTGTCAGGCCTCTGATAACTATCTTTGAGCTGCTCTGATGCTTCTGTATATTATCTTATCTTCTGCAACATCAATACTTTGACTTCTTCTATTGTTGATTGTCCTGATGCTATTTGTATTCTGATGTTTATACTGCTTCCTCAAGAGGAGTTTCCTGATACAAGATGTCTATTACGTACTCAAATATACCATGTGAACCTTTTCTACATTCTAGTTGGTCAATAAAATGCTAGAGCTTGTGATTGGGCAGTTGAGGGAAAAGATAAGATTGGAGATTCTAAAGTAGGGAGGAAGAACACATGGAAAGGAGCAAGAGAATGGCAGAAGGAAAGAGAAGAGTGAGGAAGAGATGCCATGATAGACCAGAATTGTGTGGTTGGGAGAAACAACAGATAGCAATGAATCTTAGAGCTGGGTAATAAGTTAGTATAGTGCTCATTCTGCCCAATCTATGCATATGACTTATAATTATAGTAACTGAATTGTGTATCTTTAACATGGTCTTATTAAGGTTAGAAATTCCAGCAACAATCTTCTCCCCAATTTTTGTCTCCTTGAGGTCCTGTAATTGTCTTATTGCTCTACCTAGAATGTCAAGTACTATGTTCAATATATATGGAGAAAGTGGCTAGCCTTGTCTTGTTCTAGATTTTAATGAAATTGCTTTAAATTCCTCTCCATTTTATTTAATGCTGGTGATTTGCTTGCTGTGTATTGCTTTTATAATATTTAGGTATGCACCTCATATTCCTAATCTCTGCAAGACTTTTATTGTGAAGGGGTGTTGGGTTTTGTTAAAGCATATTTAAGCATCCAGTGAAATAATCATGTGATTTTTTTCTTTCACTTTATTTATGTGATAGATTATATGATGGATTTTCACATATTGAACCATCTCTGAATCCCTGGGATGAAACCTACTTGGTTATGATCAAAAATGTTTTTAATGTGTTATTGGATTCAGTTTGAGTATTTTGTTGAGTAGTTTTGTATTAATGTACATAAAACAATCTGGCATTGTCTTTCTTTGTTGAGTCTTTGTGTAGTGTTTTAGGTATTAGAGTGACTGTGGCTTCATAGAATGACTTTGACCATGTTCCTTTTCTTTTTATTTTGGGAATAGCTTAAGGAATATTGGTAGTAGCTCTTTTGTGAAAGTCTGGTAGAATTCTTTCCTAAAACCATCTGGGCCTTGGATGTTCTTAGGAGAGAGGGGTTGTAGATTTTTAATTATTGCTTCTATTTCTTTAGAGGATATAGGAATGTTTCTATAGTTTAACCTGATCTTTATTTAACTTAGTGAGTGGGATAGATTTAGAAAATCACCCATTTCTTTTTAAGTATTCAGCACAGGCTGTGGAAAAAAGACCTAACGATTCTGAGTTTCCTCAGTGATATTCTTTTTTCTTTTTCTTTTTTAAGTTTTAGTGGTTTTTTTTGTTTTTTTTTTTAAGATTTATTTATTTATTATATGTAAGTACACTGTAGCTGTCTTCAGACACTCCAGAAGAGGGAGTCAGATCTTGTTACGGATGGTTATGAGCCACCATGTGGTTGCTGGGATTTGAAATCCGGACCTTTGGAAGAGCAGTTGGGTGCTCTTACCCACTGAGCCACCTCACCAGCCCCTCAGTGATATTCTTATGTTTCCGTTTTAATTTCTGATTTTGGTAATGTAGATACTGGCTCCACGCCTTTAAATTAATTTGGGTAAAGGTTTATCTTTCTGACTTTCTCTAAGAACCAGTTCTTATTTTTATTGATTCTTTGGTTTTTTTGAATAGTTGTTTCTAATAGATGGATTTAAACCCTGAGCTTGATTATTTCCTGTCCTCTACCTTCTTGGATATGCTTGCTTTTTTTTCTACTAGAGCTTGTAGATGTACCTTTATGATTTATTTATTTATTTATTTATTTATTTATTTATTATTTTGTTTATTTACATTTTAAATGCTATCCCGAAAGTTCCCTATACCTGCCCCTGCCACTGCTCTCCTACCCACCCACTACCACTACTTGGCCTTGGCCTTCCCCTGTGCTGGGTCATATAAATTTTACAAGACCAAGGGGCTTCTCTTCCCAATGATAGCTGATTACACAAGCAGCTAGAGATACAAGCTTGAGGGGTACTGGTTAGTTCATATTGTTGTTACACCTACAGGGTTGCAGCCCCCTACCGCTCCTTGGGTACTTTCTCTAGCTCCTCCATTGGGGGCCCTGTGTTCCATCCAATGGCTGACTGTGAGCATCCATGTCTGTGTTTGCCAGGCACTGGCATAGCCTCACAAGAGGCTTACCTTCTTGCTTTTTCTAGGGCATGGTTCCCATCCTTGTACTGGTGTTTTACGCTATTATCTTTTGAAGGGCTGGATTCATTGAAAGATATTGTGTGAATTTGTTTTGTCATGGAAAACTTTCTCCATCTATGGTAATTGAGAGTTTAGCTGAGCATAGTAGCCTGGGATGGCATTTGAGTTCTCTTAGGGTCTGTATAATATCTGTCCAGGATGTTCTGGCTTTCATAGTCTCTGGTGAGAAGTCTGGAGTAATTCTAATAGGCCTGCCTTTGTATTTTACTTGACCTTTTTCCCTTATTGCTTTTAATATTCTGTTGTTCTTATTATTATGTGTTGGGAGGCATTTCTTTTCTGGTCCAGTCTATTTGGGGTTCTGTAGGCTTCTTGAATGTTCATAGGAATCTCCTTCCTTAGGTATGGGAAGTTTTCTTCTATAATTTTGTTGAAGATATTTGCTGGTCCTTCAGTTTGATAATCTTCATTCTCATCTACTCCCATTATCCGTAGGTTTGGTCTTCTCATTGTGTCCTGGATTTCCTGGATGTTTTGAGTTAGGATCTTTTTTATTTTGCATTTTCTTTGATTGTTGTGTCCATCTTTCCCTATGGAATCCTGAGATTTTTTTCTTCAATCTCTTGTATTCTGTTGCTGATGCTTGCATCTATTGTTCCTAATTTCTTTCCTAGGGTTTCTATCTCCAGAGTTGTTTCCCTTTGGGTTTTCTTCATTGTTTCTACTTCTATTTTTAGATCCTAGATGGTTTTGTTCAATTCCATCTCCTTGTGGTAGCATTTAGTAGCATTTCCCTGTAACTCTTTAAGGGAATTTTGTGTTTCCACTTTAAAGTCATCACTCTGTTTCCCTGTGATTTCCAGTATTTCCTTCTTAAAGTCCTCCATCATCATCATGAGAAGTGACTTTAGATCCATTTCTTGCTTTTCTGGTGTGATGTTGTATCCAGGACTTGCTATGGTAGGAGTGTTTGATTCTGATGATGCCAAGTAACCTTGGTTTCTGTTGCTTCTGTTCTTATGCTTGCCTCCTGCCATCTGATTATATCTAGTGCTTGCTGCCTTCAATATATCTGATAGGAGCCTGTCCTTCCTATAATCCCAGTTGATTCAGGACTTCTCAGAGTCCAGATTTCTCTGTGATTCTTTGATTGTGGGCTCCTGTGAACCTAAGATTCTGGGTATGTCTGAGTTCTTCGCAGTCAAGTTCCTCTGAGACACTCAAATACTAGTGTGACCCAGCTCCTGTTATCCTGGGATCCTGTTGTCCTAAGATCCTGGGCGTGTTACAGTGTGTGGAAGTGGTGTGTCCTTTGAGGACCGTAGAGTATGTGTGGTATGTTTGAAACCAAGGTAAAACTGAACTGATTAAAAGGATCCTGAGCCTCTGGTCAGGAAATGATCTGGTGTCCTTGTTCCTGCTGTCAGAGGCCCATCAATATTGGATTGGAGCAGCTGTTGTGTTCCCCTCAACAGTGATCCTAAGCACTCTTGGGCAGTCCTCTATTGAGGGTGGGGGTGTGTGCTGAATCCATGCCCAAGGTGACCCGGTGCTGGGGCAGACCAGAAGGGATTTGTGCCCCTGGTCAGGCCAGTTCTCTGCTTCCCTAGTGCTGTCTCAGGTCCTGTGGGCAATTGGATTGGAGTAAATGTTGTGTTCCACTCAGCAGTGACCCTAAGATCATGTGGGGAGTCCTCTAGGGACTGTGGGGATGTCTGCTCACTCCACGCCCTAGGTGACCTGGTGCTGGCGCAGACCGGAAGGGATTTGTCTATTTTATTATATTTTATTAATTTATTTTTTACATTCCATATTTTCCCCCTTGCCCATTCATCCTCCAACTGTTCCACATCCTATACCTCCTTCCCATCTACTTGTCTTCACATGGATGTCCCCAACCCCAATCCCACCTGACCTCTAAACTTCATGGGGCCTCCAGTTTCTTGAGGGTTAAGTGAAATATCTCTGAATGAACAGAGATGCAGTAGTTCTCTACTCTATGTGAGTTGGAGGCCTCATATCAGCTAGTGTACGCTACCTGGTTGTTGTTCCAGTATCTGAGAGTTAATCTGATCTCCAGGTTAATTGAGACTTCTAGTCCTACAGGATTGCCCTTCTGTTCAGCTTCTTTAAGCCTTTCCTAATTCAACAACATGGTTCATCAGCTTATGTCCATTGGTTGTGTGCAAATGTCTGCATCTGAGTCTTTCAGCTGCTTGTTGGGTCTTCTGGAGTGCAGTCTTGATAGTTGCCTTTTTGTGGGTGCTCCATAACCTCAGTAACAGTGTCAGGTCTTGGAACCTCACCTTGAGCTAGATCCCACTTTGACCCTGTCACTGGACTTTTTTTGCCTCAGGCTCCTCTCCATTTTTATCCCTGTAATTCTTTCAGACAGGAACAATTTGGGTCAGATTTGTGACTGTAGGATAGGAACCCCACCCCTCACTTGATGTACTGTCTTCCTGCTGAGGTGGGCTCTCTAAGTTCCCTCTCCCTACTGTCTAGCATTCCATCTAAGGGCCCTTCCTTTGAGTCCTCAGAGTCTCTCACCTTCCCGGTCCCTGCTGCATTCTGGAAGGTTCCCCCCCATCCTCCTATCTTCTGAAGTTGCCTGCTTACATTCTTTCTGCTGGCCCTCAGTGCTCCATGGCTAATATCAAAAATATATAAAGAACTCAAGAAGTTAAACACCATAAAACCAAACAATCCAATAAAAAAATGGGGTATAGAACTAAGAATTCACAACTGTGAAGTCTCAAATGGCTGAGAAGCACCTAAAGAAATGGTCCAAGTCCTTAGTGATCAGAGAAATAAAAATCGAAATGGCCCTGAGATTCTACCTTACACCAATCAGAATTACTAAGATCAAATCCTCAGGTGAAAACACATATTGGTGAGGATGTGGAGAAAGAGGAACACTCTTCCATATATAGTGGGATTACAAACTGCTACAACCACTCTGGAAATCAACCTGGAGGTTCCTCAGAAAATTGGAAATTGATCTACCTGAAGACCCAGCTATTCCACTCTTGAGAATATACCCAAATGATACCACACCACACCACATGGGCATGTGTTCCACAATGTTCATAATGGCCTTATTTGTGATAACCAGAAGCTGGAAACAACTGAGATTTCCCATGACAGAAGAATGGATACAGAAAATGTGGTTCATTTACACAATGGAATACTACTCAGTTATTAAGAATGAGGACATCTTGAGTTTTTCAGGCAAATGGATAGAAATAAAAAATTTTATCCTGAGTGAGGCAACTCAGACCCAAAAGGGCATGAATAGTATGTACTCTCTAGTATGTGGATATTAGCCAAAAAAAAAAAAAAAAAAAGTACACATTACCCAGGATAGATTCCACAGAACTCTGAAAGGTCAACAAGCTGAAGTGCCTGAATGAGGACTCCTCAGTCCCACTTGGGAGAGAGAAGAAAACTGTCACAAGTGGGGATGGAGGGAGGGACCTAGGAGGGAAAATGTACAGGGTAGGAGGGAATGGCCAGGGAGAGGGGAACCTAATCTGGTATTCCATAAGGGGAAAGGACCCAGCTATACCACTTCTGGGCACATACCCAGAAGATGCTCCAACATATAATAAAGATACATGATCCACTATGTTTATAGCAACCTTATCTACAATAGCCAGGTGTGGAGGAATGGGCTATGCACAGACAGCCTGAACTCCAGTCCAGCGGAGATCTTGAAACCTGGTAGGACGTGATGGGTGGCAATTTCCATCTACACGGGACAATAGGCGTTCAACCATGTCTCCTGGCCCCTGGCCCCCACAGCTCCCACTAGAGAAGCATGTGGCTAGCAGTCATGCAGACAATGGATTTCTGGCATTTTGGCCAGACTCCTCTCAAATTACATAGCAACAGCAAGATAACACAGTCCAATATAAGAAGGGCTGTTTGGCCCTCCTTGCTCTCTGTCTCTCTAAGCCTTCACTTACTCTCTAACTCTCTTTCTCTCTTTCCCTTCCCCTTTCTCTCCTCTTGGCATGGCTGATCTCTCTCTCTCTCTCTCCTCTCTTTCCTCCTGCCCTGCCTTTCTACAATAAAGCTCTAAAACCATAGATTGTCTCTTCATCAAGGCCCAGACTAAAGACACTCACCTGTTCGGAAACCACCCAGCACCCTTCTTTTCCCCTGCTGTCTATTCCTGTGTCTCTGGAGCCAAGTGCCACCCCAGGGCCCCTATTCTTTTCTCAACTCCTCTGCTATAATCAGCATGGGATGCCAGAGACTGATAAACTGGTACCAGGGGGCTGGCCCTTGTCCACCCCTGCTGTGTGGGCTCAGTGGCTTCACACAGCCAGATGCCCACCTGGGGGCCACGTGCAAAGCATTCTGAAGTCCTCCTGCATCCGCCTGCCCAGAGCACGAGGAACTCTGGCTGGACATGGGCTCTCTCCCTCCCTGCCTCTTCCCCTATACCCACAGCCCCTCAGCAGGAGCTGGAAAAAACCAAGATGTCCTTAAACAAAGAAATGGATACAGAAAATGTGGTACATTTACACAATGGAGTACTACTCAGCTATTAAAAATAATGAATTCATGAAGGTCTTAAGCAAATGAATGGAACTAGAAATAAATCACCCTGAGTGAGGTAGCCCAATCACAAAAGAAAACACATGGTTTGCACTCACTTATAAGTGGATATTAGCCCAGAATTTCAGAATATTCAAGGTATAATTCACAGACCACATGAAGCTCAAGGAGAAGGAAGACCACAGTGTGGATACTTCAGTCATTCTTAGAAGGGGGGATCAAAATACCTGTTGGAGGAAATACGAAGAAAAATTGTGGTGCAGAACCTGAAGGAAAGACCATCCAGTGACTGTCCCACCTGGATATCTATCCCACATACAGTTACCAAACCCAGATACTATTGTGGATGCCAAGAAGTGCTACTGACAGGAGCCTGATGTAGCTGTCTTCTGAGAGACTCTGCCAGTACCTGACAAATACAGAAGTGGGTAATCACAGCCATTAATTGGACTGAGCACATGGTCCCCAATGATGGAGCTAGAAAAAGGACACAGGAGCTGAAGGGGTTTGCAGCCCCATAGGATGAACAACAATATGAACCAACCAATACACCCAGAGCTCTAGGGACTAAACCACCAACCAAAGGGTACACATGGAGGGAACCATATCTCCAGCTGAATATGTGGCAGAGAACAGCATTTTGGGACATCAATGAGAGGATATGCTCTTGCTCTATTCCCCAGTGTAGGGAAATGCCTGGACAGGGAAGCAGGAGTGGGTTGGTTAGTGAGTAAGGGAATGGGGGATTGGATAGGGTTTTTTTTTCAGAGGGGAAATTAGGAAAGGTGATGAAATTTGCAATGTAAATAAAGAAAACATCTAATTAGAAAATGCCCCCCCCCCAAAGAAAGTAACCTTTAGCTGTAGGCAGAGATGAGTAAATCTGCAGTTGTTCCCCCAGTCTTAGTCTCAATTCTGTATAATAAAATTGTGAATGGAATAAAATTTCTCAGAAAGTTAGCAATGTGTTCCTTGGGTTTATGGACGATGGTGGCAATCCGCTAGGAATTCTCTATACAGGTTAGGTGAGGATGTTTTTGTAGACATACAGATGGGGTCCAAAAATTATAAAGAGCAAAAGGGTCAGCAATATGGCCTCATGTTTGCCTTTTCATGAAACTGTATTGTCTCACATATGTCTGAATGATACTGACTTTGTAACTGCAATATTGCTGCCCCCAAGTTCACCGGAAGCTGGTGGTCGGGAGATATAAAACATTGAGCTTTCTATAAAATTTTTATGTCTGATATTGTATAGTTTCCTTTTGTTGTTCTAAATGTGTTTTACTCTATGTCACAAGAAAATGTCACAAGAAAATAGAAGAAGCATTTACCCACCCCACTATGAATTTTATAGCCCAATTTCCTTGTATGGTTTCAATAAAAGACTGGGGCTGAGTCAAGTCTAGGTGAGCAACCTGACTCCTGAATTCAAGGGCTCACAAGCCAAAACACTATCCTGTCAGTATTGTATCTCAACTGTGTTCTTTCTCACTTACCTACCAGGTATTCTTAGTCCTTGACAACCCCCAATTCTTGTCAAGGTTGGACCCTGACAAAAAATATATACTAAGAATAAACAAAATCAGAACTGGTTCTTTGAGAAATGAACAAGATTATAAACCCATAGACAAACTAACCCAGAGATAGAGAAACAATATCTAAATACATTAGCAGTGAATAAGGAGACAGAACAACTGACAGTGATGACATTCCAGGAATCATTGTCTTACTTCAAAAGACTGTATTCCACAAAATTGGAAAATCTTAAGAAAAAAAATCACATGATTATCTTTTTAAAGGATGAAAAAGTCTTTGCTAAATTCCAATACCCCTTCCTGTTAAAAGTATTAGATAAATTATGGCTAGAGGATATGTAAACATAGTTTACAGCAATGTACAGCAAGCCAATAGCTAGCATCAAGCTAAATGAAGAGAAACTTAAAATCAGGAACATGAACTCATATAGTATTTGAAGTTTTAGCTAGAGCAATAAGAGAACTAAAGGATATCAAGTGGATACAAAACGGAAAGCAAGCAAGCAAAGTATTGCTGTTTGTGCATGATATGATAGTATATACAAACAACCCCCCCCAAAAAAAAACAACCAAAGTACTTTTATACCTGATAAACACCTTTAGCAAAGTGGTTGGATACAAAATCAACTCAAAGAAATCAGTAGTCCTCCTAAATTATACAAATGATAAATGGGCTGAGATAGATATTAGGGAAATACCACCCTTTACAATAGCCATGAATAATATAAAATATTTTGGTGTACCGCTAACAAAGCAAGTGAAATATTCGTACAAAAAGAGCTTCATGTTACTAAAAAAAATTGAAGAAGATATCAGAATATGGAAACACGCCCCATGTTCATGGATAGCAGGACTAACGTAGTGAAAATGGCCATCTTACCAAAAGCAATATGTAGATTCAATGCAATCACCATCAAAATTCCAACACAATGTTATATAGAACTTGGAAGAGCAATTCTCACCTTCATATGGAAAAACATCATCATCATCAACAACAACAACAACAAAAACAGCATAGCCAAAACAATCCCAATCAATAAAGGAACTTCAGGAGGAATCATCATCCCTGACTCGAAGCTATAGTACAGAGCAATAGTGAAAAAAAAATGCATGGTAATTGTACAAGACAAGCAAGTGGATCAATGAGACAGAATTGAAGAACCAGAAATAAACTCACATGCCCATAGACACTTGATTTTTGACAAAGAAGCCAAGAACCATATAATGAGAAAATGAAAGCATCTTCAGCAAATGGTGCTGGACTAAGTCAATATCTATGGGTAGAAGAATGCAAATAGATCCATATTTATCACAAAACTAAATCTAAAACCTAAATCTCATAGAAGAGAAAATGGAAAATAGCCTTGAAGGCACTAGTACAGGAGTCAATTTACTAAACAGAACACCAATGGCTCAGTCTTTAAGAGCAACAATTGATAAATGGGACCTCTTGAAACTACAAAGCTTCTGTAAGGCAAAAGATACTGATAATAGAACAAATCAGCAACCTACTGACTGAGAAAGGATCTTTCCCAACCTTACATCTGACAGAGAGCTAATATCCAAAATTTACAAAGATGTCAAGAAGATAGATATCAGCAACCCAAATAATCCAGTTAGAAATGGGATATAGAACTAAATAGAACATACTTAACAGAGGAATCTGAAATGGTGGAGAAGCACTTAAAGACATGTTACAAATGCTTAGACATCCAGAAAATGGAAATCAAATAATTCTGACTTTCTATCATATATACATCACAATGACTAAGATAAAAATACCCAAAAGACAGTACAATCTGGCAAAGATATGGATCAAACAGAAGACCTCTTCTTTGCTGGTGGATGTGCAAACTTGTACGTCCATTTTGGAAACCAATTTGGTGGTTTCTTAGAAAGCTAGGAATAGTTCTAACTCATATCCCAGCTATACTACTCCTGGGCATATCTTCAAATGATGCTTCAACATCCCACAAAGACACTTGCACAACTGTTCACAGCTACTTTATGCCTAATATTCAGAAACTTGAAACAACCTAGGTGTCCCTCAACTAAAAAATGGATAAAGAAAATGTTGTACATCTACGCAATGGAATACTAATCAGCTATTAAAAACAAAGACATCATGAATTTAGCATGCAAATGGAGGGAACTTGAGAATATCATCCTGAGTTAGATAATCTGTTTCTAAAAGTACATGCATGGTATATACTTACTTGTACGAGGATATTTGCCATAAAATACAGGTACCATGCTACATTCCACAGACCCAAAGAAGCTAAATAAGAAGGAAGTGAGGAAGCTTGAATCGCATTTAGAAGTGGGAATAAAATATTCATAAGAGCAGATGCAGTGAGGGATATGGGTAGGAGTTCAAGGGGGAGAGGAAGAACAGGAGAGATGGCTAGATAACCATGAAAATGAATTGAAACCTGCAACTGTCAGAAGTGAATAAGTGGGGGAGCATCTCCTGGGTGAGACAGAGACCTAGGATATGGGAGAACCATTAGGGGTGACCTCAGGTGTGACTCAGTTCATTGGGAATATGAAGCCTAAAGAGGCCAACTCCTGTAGTCAGGCTGAAACTCCAGTGGAGCAATAGAGACAAAAACACACCCAGAAAAATTTTACCCCAAAATTTATCCAGCATAGAAATGCAGGTTGGTGAGATAGAACAGAGACTGAGTGTATGACCAACCAATAACCAGCCCAACATAAGACCCATCGCATGGGCAAGCACAAATCTGTAACACTATTATTGATATTCTGTTATGTTTGCAGACAGGAATATGTTGTCTTCTGAGAGGCTCTACCCAGTAGCTTACACAGAATGATACAGACACCCACAGCCAAACAGTAGATGAAGCTTAGGGATTCTAATTGAAGTATAGGAGGAAGGATTGCCTGCCATAAAGGGGATGGGAACTTCATAGGAAAACTAACAGTTAACTAACCTGGACTCTTGATACTCTTAGAATCTAAACCACAAACCAAAGAACATATACTAGTGGGACCTAGACTTCCCTGCACATATAAAGAAAATGGGCAGCTAGGTCCTCATGTGGCTTCCAATTACTGGAATGGAAGCTATTTCTAAAGCTATTGCCTGTATGTGGGATATGTTCTTCTAGCTAGGATGTCTTTTCTGGCCTCAGTATATAAGGAAATGCCTAGCCTTGCAGAGACTTGAAGTGCCAGGGTGGGGGTAATACCCAGGGGTGGGGCCTACCTTCTCAGAGAAAAAGTAGAGCACCTGGAATAAGGGAAGGATTCTGGGAGGAAGTGATCATGAGGGGACTAGTGAGTGAGATGTAGAAAGAGTAAGTAAAAAGTAAAAGTAATTTAAAAAGACTAAAATGTTTTTCAAGTCTAAGAACAACAGCAATAGGAGAAAATAGCTTCCTAGAAAATGAGAATAGCTATTCATCAACCCTACATACAACAAAGGACTACTATCAAATCTATAGAGAGAGGACTCAAGAAATTAGACATCAATATTCCAAATGACCCAATCAAAAATGGGATACAGACCTTAAACTGAGAATTCTCAACAGGAATCTTGAATGGCTGAGTACAGCAAAAATCAAATTAATTGGAGAGAAACTTGAAGCAATACCACTAAAATCAGGGACAAGTCTCCCTACTCTCTCCCTATTTATTCAATATAGTACTTAAGTTCTCGCTAGAGCAATTAGATAACAAAAAGAAGTCAAAGAGATACAAATTGGAAAAAAAGGAGTCAAGATATTACTATTTGTTAATGATTTTATGTATATATATATATATATATATATATATATATATATATATATATGTGTGTGTGTGTGTGTGTGTGTGTGTGTAATATTTATATATATTGATGTTAGCCCTGGGTATAATTATATTTGATATTAATTCCAATCTCCTTTGAGTGGCTGCAAGCAAGGAATAAGTCAGCACTCAGTTGATTTCCTGTAAACTGTCTTCCCACCTTAGTGTTTAAAATAAAGGCTAGAGCTTATGATTGAGTCAAGAAAGAGGGGAAGGGGGCGCTGAACATTTTGGAAGAAAAGGGAAGAGAGAGAGAGAGAAGATGATGGAGGAGGAGGAGGAGGAGGAGGAGGAAGAAGAAGAAGAAGAAGAAAAGTGGGGCAAAAACACCAGGCCTGGAGAAACTCCAAGTTATAAGGGGTCTCTTATATGGGGAAGATGGTAGTATAGTGGTAGTTATGCCCAGTCTAGGCACACAGCATGTATTCATATTGAGTTGTGTTTTCATTGCCCAGACTTATTAGGGTTACAGATTTACCGCAACAACAACACACACACACACATACACACACACACACAGATATACATTATATATGTGATATGTGTATATATATATATATATATATATATATATATATATACACACATCACATGAGTAATGTATATATATATATTATATATATATAATGTATACATATATTTGTGTGTATATATGTATATATACATAATGTATAAATATACATTATATGTATACATTATACATAATGTATGTGCATATATATATATATCACATATATATATAATGTATATATGCAACCACAAAAATTATACCAAGGAACTTCTCTTACAGCTGATAAACAACTTTAGCAAAGTGGCTGGATATAAAATTAACACAAGCAAATCAGTATCTTTCCATTATACAAAGGAGCAGAGAAAGAAGTTAGGGAAACAACACCTTCAGTCACAAATACTGCAAAATTGATGTAACTCTAACCAATTAAATGAAATATCCATATGACAAGAACTCCAAGTTCTTAAAAAAGAAATTAAAAAGGACCACAGAAGATGGAAAGATCTCCCATGCTCATGGATAGGTAGGATTAACATAGTAAAAATGGCCATCTTACCAAAAGCAATCTACAGATNCATTGTAATCCCCATCAAAATCCCTACCCAATTCTTCACAGACAAGGAAAGAGAAATTTTCAATTTCCAATGAAGTAACAAAATATTCAGGAGAGTGAAAACAATTCTCAACCATAAAAGAACATCTAGGAGAATCACCATCCCTGACCTAAAGCTGTACTACAGAGCAATGACAAAAACTTCATTGTATTGGTACAGTGACAGAGAGTTAGATCAATGGAACAGAATTGAAAACAGAGAAATAAACCCTCACTACCATGGACACTTGATCTTTGACAAAGAACACAGAAATATACAGTGGGGAAAAAAGCATCTTCAGCAAATGGTGCTGGTGGTCTGTATGTAGAAGAATGCAAATCAATCCATATTTTTCACTTCGTACAAAGCCCAATTTCAAGTGGATCAAAGACTTCCACATAAAACCAGATATACTGAATCTAATAAAAGGGAAAGGCAGAAATAGCCTCAAACAAATTTACACAGGATAAATATTTGTTAACATATCATAAATGGCTCAGGCTGTAAAATCAACAATTGACAAATGGGACCTCAGGAAACTGAAAAGGTTCTGTAAGTCAAAGGACAGTATCAGTAAGACAAAATGGAAATCTACAGATTGAGAAAAGATCTTCATTAACCCTTCATCCTGTAGAGGTCTAATATCCAAAATACACAAAGAGCTCATGAGGTTAACTCCAGATAAACAAATAACCCAATTAAAAATAAGATATAGAGATAAACAGAATTCTCAACTCAGGAATCTCAAATGGCTGAGAAACTCTTAAAGAAGTGTTCCACATTCTTATTCATCAGGAAAATGCAAATCAAAACAATGCTGAGATTCTACTTTTCACTAATCAGGATAGCTAAGGTCAAAAACTCAAGTGACAGTTCATGCCAGTGAGGATGTGGAGAAAGACAAAAACTGGCTCAGCTGTTCTGGAAATCAATCTAGCAGTTCCTCAGAAAAATAGAAATCCCTGAAGTCCCACTCCTGGGCATGTACCCAAAAAATATTTTACCATATCACAAGGACACATGCTCCACAATATTCATAGCAGCCTTTTTTGTAATATCCAGAAGCTGGAAACAACCCAGATGTCCCTCACCCAAAGATAGATACAGAAAATGTGGTTTATTTACATAGTAGAATACTACTCAGTAATAGTACTCAGCAGGCACATGGATGAAAATAGAAAATATCATCCTGAGTGAGGTAACCCAGAACCAAAAGCACATACATGTTACACACTCACTGATAAGTGAATACTAGCCAAAAAGTTCAGAATACCCATGAAACAACTCACAGAACTATGAAGCTTAACAAAGAAGAAAGCCCAACTGCAAATACTTCAATCCCTCTTAGAAGGGGGAGCAAAATAGTCATAAGAAGCAGAGGGAGGGAGGTACCTTGGTAGGGAGAGGAGAGTGGGAGGGGAAATGGAGAGGAGGATCAGGGTTAGGGGAGAGAAAGGAGAAAAGCCCAGGGGGCCAAGGGAATAAATAGAAATATGTGTGGTGGTGGTGGGTGGTGGTAAACCTCTAGAAAGTTCCAGCCACCAGGAATCTGAGAATCTCCCAGGATGCAATAGGGATGACCTTACTGAAATGCCAAATGATGGGAAGATAGACCATCTCCAGTAGATAGACATGACCCCAATTTGAGGCACAAGGCTATCCATGTACCTTAAAAATTATTGACACAGAAAGGATCTGCTCTACAGTAAATGCAAGGACAAAAGTGGAGCAGAGACTGAAGGAAAGGACATCCCATCCAGTGACTGGCCCAACTTGAGATCCATCCCATGCTCAGGCACCAAATCCTGACACTATTACTGATGCCACGTTGTGCTTGCAGACAGGAGCTTAGTCAATGCAGATACTTACAGCCAGTCAATCAAATGAGGTTGAGGACCCAAGTGGAAGTATTAGGGGAAAGACTGAAGGAACTAAAGAGGATTTCAACTCCATATTATCTACTAACCCAGACCCCCTCAGAGATCCCAGAGACAAAGCCACCAAGCAAAGAGTATACATAGGCTGGTCCTTTGCATCTGCTATAAATGTAGCAGAGGACAGACTTCTTTGGTCTCAGTGGGAAAAGATGCACTTAATCATGTAGAAACTGATGCCCCAGAGAAGGGGATACTAGAAGCATGAGGTTAGAATGGGTGGGTATATGGGGAAGTACCCTGTCAAAAAACAGAAAGCGGGATGGTGTAATGAACTCTTGCAGGAGAACCAGGAAAGGGGGGGGCAGTATTTGGAATATAAATGAATAATTAGTAAAATTATTTAATGTTCTTAATTATCAGGGAAAGCAAATCAAAATGGCTCTAAGATTCCATCCTACATCCACAAGTATAGCTAAGATCAAATACCTAAGTGATATTGCATGCTTATGTGTAGGTTTAGAATTTTCAAAACTTTCTTTTAATAAATATCCTTAAATGCATTAATGTCTTTTCTAGTCCACCACCCAGGAGAGTTCAAGAAAAGCAAAAGAGGATGTGAGCCTTTTTAGATTTCTTGGGAGCAAATTCAAACTGCTTTGACAAGATATCAGCAGTTCAGTTTAAATCAGCAGTGGCAGCTTGATACACTTGCAAACACCATTGAGGAAGCAGCAAAAGTGAGACTCTTAAACACCATTCATGAATTAGCAATAGCAGGTGGATCCAGAAGAAACTGCAAGGCTCTACCAATCTCCTGAGTCCATGAAAGTGGCAAGAAACCACCAGAATATCCCCAGAAGTCATTTGGTACATTTCTCTGTATGAAGTCACAGCAAATGATGACCAATGAAAAAATGGTAAGGTGTACCAATACCACTCCACATTGCCAGTGAAGGACAGCATCAGCAAAGCACAATGATAACCAGAAAATAGTGGCAAGATATACAAATAACATTCATCATTTCAACTGTCCACTGGGCCATATTTTTATCCTTTCCAATCACATGTTTTCTTTAACTCATTTAGTTATTTTTTATAAGACATTTTCTTTATTTACATTTTAAATGCTATCCTGAAAGTCCCCTATACTCTCTCCATGCCCCTGCTCCCCTACCCATCCACTCCCACTTCTTGGCCCTGGCATTCCCCTGTACTGGGGCATATAAAGTTTGCAAGACCAAGGGGCCTCTCTTCCCAATGATGGCCGAATAGGCCATCTTCTGCTACATATGCAGCTAGAGACACAAGCTCTGGGGGTACTGGTTAGTTCATATGGTTGTTCCACCTATAGGGTTGCAGACCCCTTCAGCTCCTTGGGTACTTTCTCTAGCTCCTCCACTGGGGGCCCTGTTTCCATCCAATAGCTGACTGTGAGCATCCACTTCTGTGTTCATCAGGCACTATCATAGCCTCACATAGCTATATCAGGGTCCCTTCAGCAAAATCTTGCTGGCAACATGTTTTCTTAAGCATCTGCTCTTGCAAAACATCACATGTCCTTCTTTCAGGATCTCTCCAGAAATACACCACTCATCTGTTCTTAGCAAAACATTTTCCCATGTGTCTGCTTCAACAAAAACATCCTCTCATAATACAGATTTCAAAAGGCCATCATATGACAAAAGTGAGTCTCCAAAGAAACTAGAGATCTCCACTTCACTGGTGAGGGTGAAGAGCAAGAGGAACACTACTCCATACTTATAAGGGGGCAAACTTATGCAACTTGTTTGGTAATCAAATTGGCAGTTGTTCAGAAAATTGGGAATAGTTCTATCATAAAATGCAGCTCTATCACCCCTGGGTATATATCCAAAACCTGCCCCACTATACCAAAGTTACACTTCCTCAACTACATTTATAGCACTTTTATTCATAATAACAAGAAACTGGAAGCAATCTAGGCACGTCTTAACTGAAGCATGGATAATAAAAATGTGGTACATGCACATAATGAGATACTATTCAGTTATTAAAAACAATGACATCATGAAATCTGCAGACAAATGGAAAGAACTTGAGAATATCATACTTAAGAAGATAATACAGACTCAGAAAGGTACATATGGTATGTATTCACTTATAATTAGACATTCCATAAAGTGCCAGATTACCATGCTACAATTCAGAGACTCAAAGAAAAGGGGTTCTAAGGAGGGCTGAAGTATCTCATTCACAGGGAAAAACAGTCATCAGGGGTAGGCAGAGAGAGGAAACTGGGTGGGATATGTGGTGAAGAAGGGTGTGGGGATAGAGATCAGGTATTGGGTAGAGGACTTGGAATAAGAATAGAAATTTGTGGGCTTATCTCTGGGAATAGCTGGAGACCTGGGATTGGGAAGATTATTGTGACTTTATAGGAGTTACCCAATCTGAAATTGCTGATGGCGGGGAATATAGAGACTTAACTGGAAAACATTTGTAGTCAAACAAGACTTTCAGAGAAGGCAGGGAGACATCAACCCACCCACAAAACTGTCAACACAAAATCTGTCCCACCTGTGAGATGTACAAGGGTAAATTTGGATCAGAGCCTGAGGGAATAGCCAAATAATGACTGGCCCTACTTGAGACCCATCCTGAGGGAGCAAGCCAACCCATGACAATAAAATTGACACTATGCTATGTTTGAAAACAGAAAGGTAGCATAACTGTCTCATGAGTACCTTCATCCAACAGTGAATGGAAACAGATCCAGTGACCCATGGGCAAACATCAGTCAGAGCCCAGGGAGTCTTGTGGAAAAATGGGGGATAGAATTGAGCAAACAGGAAGGGTCAAGAACAGCACAAAAAGACCTATAAAATCAACTAACATGGGTTCATGGGGCCTCAGAGAGATCGAGCGACCAACCACAGTCCATGCAGGGCTTAGTACCTACCGCCCCCCCCCCATATTTGTAACAGATATGAACCTTGGGCTTCTTGTTGGTCCCTTAACAAATGGATCATGGGATATCTATGACTCTCTTACTTTCCACTGGATCCTCTTTCTCTACCTGGGCTGTCTGGTTCAAACTCAGTAGGAGAGTAGGAGCTTAGTCCTGCAGGAAGTAGTTGTCCTAGGGTGGAAACTTTCCAAGTTGGGGGAAGGGAGGGGAGGCAGTTCCTCCTCTCATAAGGAGAAGGAGTAATGGGGTGAGGGTTTTGTAAGGGCTGGACTGAGAGGAGAGTAGGCAGGGAATCTGCAATTGGGATGTAATATGAAAAATAAATAAATTTTGAAAAATATGAGAAAATATTGCAAGTTAAACAAACTGCTTGCTGACAGGAGCCTGATATAGCTGTCTCCTGAGCTGCTTTCTCAAAGCCTGACAAATAGAGATGCAGATGCTCTCAGCCAACCACTGGACTGAACAAAGACCCCAATGGAGGATTTAGGGGAAGGACTGAAGGGGCTGAAGGGGTTTGCAACCCTATAGGAAGAACAACAATGTCAACCAACCAGAACCTCCAGAGCTCCCAGGGACTAAACCACCAACCAAAGAGTACCCATGGAGGGATTCATAGCTTCAGCTGTATTTGTAGCAGAGATTGGCCTTATCTGGCATCAATGGGAAGGGAGGCCTTTGGTCCTGTGAAGGCTCAATGCTTCAGTGTAGGGTGATGCCAGGGCAGTAAGTTGGGAATATGTTGATGGGGGGGGAGCACCCTCATAGAAGCAGAAACAGGGGGGATAGGATAGAGTGTTGGCAGGGGGGCAGGGAAAGTGCTAACATTTGAAATGTAAATAAATAAAGTATCCAATAAAAATGAAAATTGATGAGAGTGGGGTGTTGAAGTCTCCCACTATTGTTGTGTGAGGTGCAATGTGTGCTTTGAACTTTACTAGTTTCTTTTAAGAGTGTGGGTGCCCTTGCATTTGGAGCATAGATGTTCAGAATTGAGAGTTCACTTTGGTAGATTTTTCCTTTGACAAGTATGAAATGTGTTTCCTTACCTTTTTTGATGAATGTTGGTTGAAAGTCAGTTTTACTGGGCATTAGCTACCAAGCAAGGATTCACCCACCAACTGGTCCTGCCCACTCTTCCACTCCTGGCCCTGGGATTACAGAAGCACATGGACAAATCTATCTTTTTACATTGATTCTGGGAACCAAAACTCAGGTTCCCGTGCTTTCACAGTGTCATAATCAGGGTTTCTTTTGCTGTGATAAAATATCATAACCTAAAGCAACTTGGGGGAGAAAGAGGTTTATTTCTCTTACACTTCTACATCATAGACTGTCATTGAAGGAAGTTAGGGCAGGACCCTAGAGGCAGGAGCTGATGAAGGGGCCACAGAGTTGTGCTACTTATTGGCTTGCTCAGCCTGTTTTCTTATAGCATCCAAGACCACCAGTCCAGGAATGGCACCACCCACAATGAGCTGTACCTTCCCACATCACTCACTAATTAAGAAAAATGCCCTATAGGTTTGTAGGTTTGCCTACAGCCTTATATTACAGAGATGATTTCTCTATTAAATTCTCCTTCTCTTAAAAAAAAAAAAAAAAAAAGAATGGCTACTCTAGCTTGTTCCTTGGGACCATTTGCTTGGAAAAATGTTTTCCAGCCTTTTACTCTGAGGTAGTGTCTGTCTTTGTCACTGAAGTGTGTTCACTTCCTGTAGGCACCAAAATGCTGTCCTGTTTATGTATCCAGTCTGTTAGTCTATGTCTTTTTATTGGGGAATTGGCTCCATTGATGTTAAGAGATATTAAGGAATAGTAATTCTTGCTTCCTGCAATTTTTGTGGTTGCAGGTGGAATTATGTTTGTGTGGTTACTTTCTTTGGTGTTTGTTGAATGATTACTTTCTTGCTTTTTCTAGGGTGTAGTTTCCCATCTTGTATTGGAGTTTTCCATCTATTATCCTTTGTTGGGCTAGATTTGTGGGAAAGTATTCTGTAAATTTGTTTTAGTCATGGAATTTCTTGGTTTTTCCATCTATGGTAACTGAAAGTTTTTCAGGGAATAGTAGCTGTGATTTGTGTTCTCTTTGGTCTCTATAACATCTGCTGAGGATCTTCTGGCATTTACAGTCTCTGGTGAGAAGTCTGGTGTAATTGTTTTAGGTCTGCCTTTATATGTTACTTGACCTTTGTCCCTTACTGCTTTTAATATTCTTTTTGTTCTCTGTAATTGGTGTTTTGATTATTATGTGATGGGAGGAATTTTTTTCTGATCCAGTCTATTTACAGTTCTATAGGCTTGTTGTATGTTCATGGGCATCTCTTTTTTAGGTAAGGGAAGTTTTCTTCTATAAATTTTGAAGATATTTATTGGCCTTTTAAGTTGGAAATAATTCCTCTCTTCTATACCTATTATCCTTAGGTTTGGTCTTCTCATTGTGTCCTGGATTTCTTAGATGTTTTGAGTTAAGATTTTTTTTCATTTCACATTTTCTTTGATTGTTGTGTCAATGTTTTCTATGGTATCTTCTGCACCTGAAATTCTCTCTTCTATCTCTTGTATTCTGTTGGTGATGTTTGCATCTATGACTCCTGATCTCTTTCCCAGGTTTTCTATGTCTAGAGTAGTCTTCCTTGGTGATATCTTTATTGTTTCTATTTCCATTTTTAGATCCTGGAAGGTTTTGTTCACTACCTTCATCAGTTTGTTTGTCTTTTTCTGTAATTCTTTAATGTATTTTTGTGTTTCTTCTTTAAGGGACAGTGGATAACTTCAGGCTCATAGAAATATGGGCAACAGTAATTGGACACTGAGGGGTAAAAGATAAACTAATTCATAAAATTTATAAAAGAAAGAATTCAACTCAGAGGTAGATGTGATTGGGATTCCTGAAAAATATTGAAAGAGGGTGTGAAAAATAGATATGTTCAAATGATACAGTATATATATATATATATATATATATATATATATATGGCATTTTAAAATATTTAATAAAACTTAGAAATACAAAACCTTCATTATTATTTCTTATATAATTAAATCAGATTGAATTGAGGTGACTTTTCCTAAGAACATTATGTTTCTCTGTTGTATAGCAATAATAAAGAATGAGTTCTTGATCATTATCAGAACTTCCATTCACTGATAGTTATAAGATAACCATGAGTTGTGGAAGAGTACTGTAATCCCAGCACTTGGTGAGGTTGAAGAAAAAATCTGGAACTTAAGCCTGTCCTCTTCACATACCTCTTTACATACCATAGGGATCTATATGATAAATTGATTATATATTGACCATGCTTAACTTAATAATGACTTTAATATACTTTCCCCATGGATCATTGTGGTTTGCAGCATAGTGCATCATCCTTTATTAATTTTCACACTGTAGTTGTGTGTATGAATGGGTACATTCTCATGATTACTGTGTCTTATCTCAAGAACATTTTGAATCATATTTTTTAATTTGAAAAAATAAATACAAATTATATGTCAACTGGAACAGCATTTGCTTATTGATCATGAAGCACTAGGTTCCATCTGTTATGGTGCATGTACTAATACATTTCTGTAGTTCTAGAATTTTGCAGTATAGTAAGGAACATCAGAAATGCAAGGTCATCATTGGTTATATAGCTAGTTTGGGATTCATGAGACCCTATCAAAATTCAACCTTAAATTTTTATTGGATTCATTTTGCCTCTGGTCTGTTGTAGTTTGTCAAGAGGCCCTCACTCACAAAGACCACAGAGATTGCCATAGTTGTGCAAAAAACGCGTGAGGATTTTATTTATCCAACATGTTGGGGAACCCCCTCTCAGCATGCAGGCCAGAGGAGAGACCCAGAACAAAGAAAGAACACACTTTTTATACCTTTGTAAGGGGCAGATTTAGGCACCAAGGTAGTTGGCTTATTTTAATTAGTGTAGCAAATAACCATTTTAGGCATTGGTTGGGTTGTATAGGGTGACTCTCATTTGGTCTGTCCTTGTGGTTTTTACTGTGAGGTAGGGCAGGGGACTTGTTAACCTTGTTCTGGCATCTGTAAGCTTAGTCATTTTGACTATTAAAACTATGTTTTTATATTTGTTTAGTCAGCCAGCTTTTATATCTGGCTCTGCACTTGGCCTGCTAGGACAGTTTGGAAAGTCCTTTGGAAGGGGGAAGGTACTGGGTAGTCTTGAATTTATTTAGGCTGTTACATTACCCACCTCCTTTTCTCTGGCACATTCAATTCTGAAATGATGTCTCACTTTGTTGTAGCTACTGATATTATTGTCTGAGCATTAAAACTTCTACTGTACTTAAGCAATTAAGGATGTATGGGTCAAAGGTTAAGAGCAGAAAACAAGATTAGAAAGGGTAGTAATCAGGACTAGGTAGAGACCCTTCCAGCGATGCTCAAGGGTCTGTGTGTGGTGCAGGTGCATGCAGATTAGATCTCCAACTGGAACTGGTGAGATGTCTTTGGGGTATCTGGCTCATTCGCTGCAGCCAATTGTGATGAGACTTCTTTTTGTACCACCTGTAAGTATTTTAACTTAGCATGCAGATTATTGTTATAATAACATGTGGGTTTAATCATATCATTTAAAACAGTGATGGGCATGGGAGACCCATAAAGGATCTCAAAAGGAGTAAAACTGAATCAAGAGGGAATATTTCTGGTTTTAAATAGGGCAAGGGAAAGGAGCACTATCTAGTCTATGTCAGTAGCCATGGTTAATTTTGTCAACAGTTCTATATATCCTTTCTACCTGTCCTGAGCTCTGAGGTCAGTACACACAATGTAATTTCTATTTGGCCTCTAAATATTTGACCACACCCTGACTTAGCTGAGCAGCAAAAGCAGGGCCATTATCTGATACTATTGTTTTTGGCACTCTAAACCTTGGGGAAATTTCTTCAATAATCTTCTTGATGACAATCTGAGCAGTCTCATTTTTACAGGGAAAAGCTTTTATCTATCTTGAGAATGTATCTACAAAATCCAGAATGTATTTATACTCATATTTTTTTTTCTTTAGTTAAGTCTTCTTCCCAGTAGATGCCAGCCCGGTACCTCTTCTCTAGATCCACCATAGCGTGACAGACATTGACTCTTTGGCAGGACACACACTTATGCACCACCTGCTCTACAAGGTGTTTTAACCCTGGTACATGGTACTTAGTCTTGGAAAATGTCTGAATGAGCTTGCTTGCCCCTAAGTGAGTCTACTGGTGTAGCTGTTTGATCACAGCCTCTGCTTGTCTTTGTGGCAGGATTTTCTTTCCCTTGGAAATGTATCAAAGTCTCTTTTTTTTTTTAAACTGGTGACTAGAATGTTTGGAAATGATGCCTAAGTTTTCTTCTGTGTAGGCAAACTCGGGCTCCATTGCCATGAGCTCCAGCAAGGCCATGGCTGTAACTGTTTGTGCCTCTCAGTCTGTCATGTTGCTGTCCCTTGTTATCATGGTATCTTTCTTTTGGTGACTAGGAGAGTGGTTGATGTTTACCTTGGCAGGGTCATGGAAGGCCTCAGTAGAGCCAGTATTTTCTCTTTGTTCTTATTTTTTTTTTTCTCAACGTCAGTAGATACCTTCTGTTGATATATGACCTCGTGGATGTGGGCTGTGGCAAAAGCATACCTGCTATCCATGTAGATGTTTAGTCTTTTTCTTAATTATAAGGCCTTAGTGTGGGTGATCAGTTCTGTCTTTTGAGCCGATGTGTTTTCTGGCAGGGCCTGTATCCAGATAACATGGTGTCTGTTTATCACAGCTGTTCCCATCTGTGAACCAGGTAATGTCTACACCATCTAGTGGCTGCTCTGTCAGATCTTAACGCCATCTTTGGTAAGAACTTGTTGACAGTCTGGGTCTTGGAGCAGGGTAGCTGAGTTCAGACTTGCAGGTGGCAAAAGTGACTCTATCGAGTTGAGCAACAGTGTCTGGTAATGAGTCATGTAAGCATTAGTTAGCCATTTATCAGGGGGCCTGATGGACCACACTTTTTAGGGTGTGCACCGAGTTCTGTCCCAGAGTCAATTTATCTGCTTCCTTGACCAGTACAGCAGCCACAATGTATAGACAAGTAGGCCATCCTGCAGCCACAAGGTCTTTCTCAGTGTCCTGGTCTCTGAGTAAGAATCTCTTTGGCAACACCTTTGTTCTCAGTCACATCCAGGAGGACCCAAAGCTGGAGTCGACATTAAGGCAGTCTTAATGGCCAAAAGGCCTGTTGTTTGTTACTATTCTGTACCAAGGGCTGTTTATCTCTTTAATTTAGCAAAACCTGTAATCGTGGTATCCTGTACAATGAATGCTCCAATGTCCTTGATTTAGTTTGTAAATGGATATGTGTGCTTTCCCTTAATATTGCTTTATTATAAGTGCCTCTAAGGATTGATTTTTGACATATAGCTAAGTTAGATTCCTTACCAGTCTTAGGCAGTCCTTGAGTCAACCATGGGTTTTGAATTCAGTAAGAATGTTGCCTATTCAGTGACATTCAGATTTGCCTCTAGTATTGTAAGAGTGATAGTGAAAGAAATCAGGCATTACTATCTGCTACATAGATTTAAAAATCTCAGGGCAAGCTACTCCCATATGCAGGAATTTACCATGATCTAGGAAGAAGGAAGGTTGTGGTCTATGGAGGAACCAGAGTAGATACTTATAACTATAGATAGCTGAGTTACACCCATACACAGGAATTTACAATGGCCTGGGGGGGAGGTGGACTATACCTTAGACTAGAATAAGAACTATGGCAAGGGCACGAAGCCCTTGCCCCTGACTTCTAAGATTAAACTGACCTTGGGTGAGGCTGCTTTTGATTCCAGTTGTTAGCATTGAATTTTATCCCAGCTGGTTCCTGCCAGTCCTTTGTGTTTGCATTCCTCTGTTTTGTATAAGAGTCATTAAGTATCTGATAACCTCATTGTACCTTGCCAGTGTGTCATCTAACTTCCCTATTTTCTTCTGTATAAAAAGTTTGATTTCAATTTGACAAATTATATTTAGATCCACACTCCCTTGTGTTGAGTCTGTTTGTCACCTCATTCTCTCCAACTCTATGCCCATCTGTTCGAAACCCTGATTCCCACGGATTGAGCGGGGCCAACTGGGCCCAGTCTGTGGCAGTAGAGTAGTTTCATTTAACAGAAATCAACACTTTTGTAAAGATTTCTTCTGACTGATAGTTATAGGCTGTCAACCATGTCATCCATGGTCTGCAGTACAGAAGCTCGCCCATCTTGACTCAGTTGTATGGAGGACACTATGTCATCTTTACCAGAGCTTATTCTGTCAACGTCTGTTCCTCTGTCTCAGGAAGCATGGATTCTGATCCTTTAAGATAACTGTATGTGGGTGTGTGAACACATGCACATACACATGGATGTAAGTGTGCATGTGTATGTTGGAAATTGTGTGGCTACTTCTGAGAGGAAAATCTTTGTATCTGCTGCAGTCTCAGGGGAACATATGAATTAAATAATCTCTTGATAGAACAAAGACTAGTGATGACTAAATATCAAGTCACCAGGGGACTTGTTTATCACTTACCATGTACTTAGTTACATAAACACCCTTTGAACAACACCAAATCTATACACAGTTAACGTAAGTAAGTTTTATATGCCATTGCTTGCTGAACATTTCTCAGATATTTATCTGCCATACATATATTGTCTTTGGTGAAGTATCTAGTCAAGTCTTTTGCCCACTTTTAAAAAACAACTTCTACTGTTGGGTGTTAGAAGTTCTTTATATAAATCTTTTATCAGATAGATGTATGAAGTCATGAAGTGGGATATGCTGCTAAACACAGAACTCAGGAAGTGGAGGCAAGAGGATTAAGAGTTTAAGGTCATTGAACTATATATGGAGTTTGAGGCCAATCTGGGTTAGACTCTTTTAAAACAAACAAATAATAGCAAAAACAAAATGAGCAACAAGTCAGACACATGATTCAAAAATGTCCTTTCCCAATCTCTGTCCTGTCAACTGGAAACCAACAGAATGACAGTGTAGCTTAAATGAGTAACACTCTATTTGTCATCTTGTCATTTAAACTGTTAAGGACAAAACTCTGTTTCAAATATAAGCACTAGTCACTCCACAGGACCTCTGACCACTAGATATAGTCATAAGTCTTAAGGTATATGGCATGTGGCCCATGGTAACAGACATAAAAAAGAGATAAGCCACTGATTTTCATTAAAATAATCTATACAAATTAGTGTTCCGGGGAAGGAAACTTCAAAATATTTCATTGGTCTCAGGAAATAAAAAGCAAGCAATAACATTATTAGTAGTCACACTTTAATCCAATATGTAGGTTGTTCATTTTATAGTTAGTTTTTAACTACTAGGAAACTGTTCATGTTTTCCACACATTAAGAAATTATCATCACTGATTTTTACTGAGTCAGAGAATGTCATGATGACAGAATGATGAATGCTCACATTGTTAAATGAACAAAGACAGAACACACAGAAGCCCATCCCTGGATAGATCCCAAGGGTCTTTCCTCTCATGTAGTGTAGGACTGTATTTGGCATCTATATAAGGGAGGAACACTGATGCTACTGATGCAAAGGAGGGCTAGGGAACCCTTGTTGACTAGTAAAGCCTAGTATTCTGTGAAATCACATGTAATATGAAACTATGTTCAGCAAACTAACAGAAATGAAAATCATAAATAAATCATCACATATTAGCAGGGCATTATTGCTTTTTTGTTTGTTTGTTTTTTGTTTTTAACTAGCCTTGTGGCTCCGGAGTGTCTCTACAGAGATAATTTTAATTTGGCAGAAAGCTCTGTCAGCAATCATCAAGGTCAAAGCAGTTTGTAGTTTTCCTCAGAATTCAGACTGAGACACGGTAGGGAAGTTTTCTTAAGGACTGTTATTTCTGGTGTATGACCCCCTTTTGGGGACCCCCACTCAAGTCTCAGGAAAGGGCCACCCAAAGAAACTCGAGAGACCTTCTTGATGCAAAAACACTAGGTAGTTTAATGATTGAGCTCTGGGCTGATACTTATCTCACACAGGAGACAGAGGAATTGATCACCAGGCTCGAAAGCTAGGGGTTTTTATAGGGAGAGGGTCGGGGGCTAGGAGGAATTGGCTCGGTTTCACACAGTTGGCTCATTTGAACATCAGCAAAAACGATTACACATTAGCAGAACGGTACGTGCAAGTCAGGATGTCAGGAGACCTGAGGGGTGGATGCTTATCTAGGTCAGCGGAACATTTGGTTAACATATATCTTCATGTCAGGAATGCAATGGGCAGAAAGAGGTGCCAGGTGGCGGATGACTCAGCCAAGATTGCCCAGACAAGTTCCTGCATTCTTCTTTTATCTTTATGGCCAGTCAGCACCAGGAATGTTTTAACAACAGGCCTACCAGGACGTGCTCAGGCCTGTTCCACTATGTTCTCAGCCTCAGGCTTCTAAGTTTGCAAACAACTTTTTCTTTGGATTATTTGACATAAGTTACATAAATCGGGCATCAAATTTTATCTTAAATTTCATTTCCCTTCACTGGCAGCTGTGGTCTTTATGATCTCTAGTCTGTCCCTACAGATAATGTAGACACATCTTTAATTTGGCAGAACTGGTGGAGCTTGTTCCCATGGAGTATGTTGGCATACCAGAGTACATCAAACAATTTGATCAAGAGCTTAATGGAAAACAAGAACCACCAAAAAGTGAGCAGTAAGTAAGCAGACAACAAAGAGCACCAGGGGGGCTGGGCTGTAGTGCATCCTAGTGCACTCTTGGATCAAGGGTTTATGTAATCTGTTACAAAATTTATTTGACTTCTTTCCAAATGGACTCTTGTACAAGGGGACTGTTCATTGCTGTCATGGTTTGCAACTCTTGAATTTACCTCTTTAATGCCTAATTATATTGTAATCATTTTATATTGCTAAATAACAAAGAACTGCACTTTATATAAAGCAACTTTTACATTTGTTTATTTGAATGATGCACCTTAAGTAAAGTATTTATATACATAAATGACAAAGGAAAGAAATAATGTATATTTTTATGTTGGGGGCAGTAACTTTTAGTGTGTTATGTATACCTATCTCATGGATGAACATATACAAGTATGATAGATGACTGTGGGCATCCACTTGTATATATTCATTTAGGTAATTTAGCAATCTGACAACAAAAGGAGATCAAGGTGATACAAATTGGTAAGGAAGAAGTCAAAATATCATTATTTGTAGATGATATGATGGTATACGTAAGTGACCCTAAAAAGTCCAACAGAGAACTCCTAAACCNGATAAACAACTTCAGTACAGTAGCTGGATATAAAATTAACTCAAACAAATCAGTGGCCTTCCTCTACACGAAGGACAGACAGGAAGAGAAAGAAATTAGGGAAACAACNCCCTTCACAATAGTCATAAATAATATAAAATACTTTGGTGTGACTCTGACTAAGGAGGTGAAACATCTGTATGATAAGAACTTAAAATCACTAAAGAAAGAAATTGAAGAAGATCTCAGAAGATGGAAAGATCTCCCATGCTCATGGATTGGCAGGACTAACATAGTCAAAATGGTCATCCTGCCAAAAGCAATCTACAGAATCAAAATTCCAACCCAATTCTTCACAGAGTTAGAAAGGGCGATTTGCAAATTCATCTGGAATAATAAAAAACCTAGGATAGCAA
>NC_034599.1:15009691-15010744 GCF_900095145.1 Mus pahari
GATATTAGCCCAGAAAGTTTGAATACCCAAGATACATTTTGCAATACACAAGAAAACCAAGAAGGATGACCATCGTGAGGATACTTCATTCCTCCTTAGACTAAGGAACAAAATACCCATGAAAGGATATAGGTACGGAGACAAAATTTAGAGCTAAGATGAAAGGATGGACTATCCAGAGACTACCCCATCTGGGAATCCATCCCATCATCAGTCACCAAACACAGATACTAATGCACATGCCAGCAAGTTTCTGCTGAAGGGACCCTGATATAGGGAACTTTTGGGATAGCATTTGAAATGTAAATAAACAAAATAATAATAAATAAATAAATAAATAAAAAATAAAGGTACACCTGCAAGCTCTAGTAGAAAAAGAAGCAAGCATATCCAAGAAGGTAGAGGACAGGAAATAATCAAGCTCAGGGCTGAAATCCATCAATTAGAAACAAAGATTCAATAAAACCAAAGAATCAATAAAACCAAGAGATGATTCTTAGAGAAAGTCAGAAAGATAAACCTTTGCTCAAATTAATTAAAAGACGTGGAGCCAGTATCTACATTACCCCTATAGAATGACTGAACCAGCTTTTACCTTTTTGAGGCTTCCATATTTCCCATTGTAGAGAGGCAGCCTTGCATTGCATGCACAAATAAACACTGTCCTCTGTTAAGTTCAGAATATAGCTTCTTATATCTTTTTGTCTTTTTATGGTGCCTCAGAAAATTGAATACATAAAATGCATTATTGGGTAAATGTGACACTCTTGAGATTTAAGTCTTATATTGAAATCCTGGAATCCAAGTGGTAAAAAGAGAGAATACACTTTGGAAAATTGTGTTATGAACATGTCTGAATAGCATTTGACCTGAAAAACAAAGAACTAAGTAAAACAAAATATACAAGAAAACACATAAAACCATGAATAAAGTACGTAAATAATTATTTATTTCTTTATTTACAAGGTCAGGAACCATTTTTACTCATTTTTATTTTTTTTAACTTATTTTAGTAGATATTATCTTCATTTACATTTCAAATGCTATCCTGAA
>NC_034599.1:15011219-15020482 GCF_900095145.1 Mus pahari
GCGTTTGGTGGCTGATTATGTGATGGACCCCCCGGGTGGGGCAGTCTCTGGATGATCCATCCTTTCATCTTAGCTCCAAACTTTGTCTCTGCCACTTCTTTCATGGGTATTTTATTCCCTATTTTAGGGAGGAATGAAGTATCCACATGTTGGTCTTTCTTATTCTTGATTTTCTTGTGTTTTGGAGATTGTATCTTGAATATTCTAGGTTTCTGGGCTAATACTCACTTATCAGTGAGTGCATATCAAGTGAGTTCTTTTGTGATTGGGTTACCTCCCTCAGAATGATATCCTCCAGATATTTATTTATTTATTTTCTTTCTTTCTTTCTTTCTTTCTTTCTTTCTTTCTTTCTTTCTTTCTTTCTTTCTTTCTTTCTTTCTTTCTTTCTTTCTGTCTTTCTTTCTTTCTTTCTTTCCAAGGTCAGGAACCATTTTTATACTCAAGTTCTAATCTACTGAAGGACAAACTTTGATACATCTTTACTCATTGTAATGCTGAATGCATTAGTCATCACTTTACTTCCAGGTCCCAAAGAAACTATAGACTAGACTCACTCAATACTTGTGGTTCTTCCCAGCACTTATCACATTAATCCCTTCCCTACACCTCTCCATCCCAGTGACAAGGCTTTGCTTTGCTTTGCTTTCCCTAGTTTTTCATGCTTATAGAAACTTGATTTTGGCTTTGTGCATTCTTGGCTCCTGGCTTGTCTTGGCCTCTTTTCTCAGCTCTCTCTTTTCTCCTACTCTTGGTCCTACTTTCTGTTAATTTTTCTCTCACTGACTTGCCAGTCAGTTTCTTCTCTCATGGCCTGGTTCAGTCTGAACCTTTCTAGATGCCTGTGGCTAAATTCTCCCTTATATCTACAACAAAATCCTTCTCCTCAACCATATCAAGGAGTGCTATCTCATTTTCATTCATCTGTTGCTCTAAACATTAACTCCCTTCAAAGGTATTCATTTGCTGTGATGGTTAGCTCCTGGATTATGTTGCAATCAGAATAGCAGGTGTGTGAAAAGAGATTCCATCAATCATGGAATGAAAAGCCTCATCTCAGCTCATACTATACCCTTGTAGTCTTAAAAGTCTCTGAGCCATTAGACATTCTACATTAGATTTAAATTTTAAATTACAGTACTTAAAAGGCTTATTCATCATTTACTATTATCCTTAAATATATTTCTCATACTGGACTCAGGTTAAATTTTGGAAAATGAAAAAGACAGGAGGCTGCATCTCTGGTGGTATAGGCATGAAAGAGGACACAGCAAAGATATAGCCTTTTTTTTAGAATCATTTTAATTAACTAGTGTTGTTTAGTTTTGAATAGTTATTACCTGTGGTCATCATGCCCACCTAGCAGAATTACGGTTTGTTTACAAAGAGAGCTTTATATTAGGCTTTTTGGAAAGCCATGACTTCATGATGATTGTTACCCTGCGTTGCCCACTTGAGTTATCCATATGAGAAATGTTCTCTGATATAGAAATGGGTCTAAAGTCTAACTGTCTCCATTTGTTATAGAATCATACCTTACAGGATAAGTATAAGACTTTGTCATGGGAATGGGATTTAATGGCTTGGCAATTATGGTGAACAAACATCTACATCTTGGCATTCTTTTTGTTCTCTGTATTTTTTGTTTTGTTTTGTTTTGTTCTGTTTTGTTTTGTTTCAAGACAGGGTTTCTCCGTGTAGCCCTGGCTGTCCTAGAACTCACTTTGTAGATCCAGCTGGCTTTGAAGTCAGAAATCTGCCTGCCTCTCCTCCCGAGTACTGGGATTAAAGGCATGCGCCACCACTGTCTGGCACATCTTGGCATTCTTATTGATGCATGGGCCAATTGGATTATACTTCCTGCTTAATTTATCCTTATCATATTTCTGATGGTGTGGAATGCATCAGCCTAAGGTATATATATTTTAGGTCAAAAGTAGAATCCCCAAAATAGCAATGCTGGTAACAATGTAATAAAATAAAGTAGAGTTAGGACCAGGTAAACATACAGATTGTTGTTGGATAAACAGAAGACCAACTTCAGCACACTTTAAAAGTCTCATACAGTCAATGTCTGGTATCATAATTTGGGTTCCTTTTTACTAGGACTTCCCTTAGAATGTTGTTCCCCAGAGTCATTTATCTCAGTCAAGTGCATCTAGTTTCAGTTAATTGAAGACCTTTTTATCAACTTAAAGACTCCCACCCTACATTCTGAGTTATAATACCCACTTGCTTTTTCACCATTGTGCTTCTCTAAATCCCCTGAGAGATATCCATGGCACTTTGATTCCAAGTAACACTTTATTTCTACCCATGGAGGGTCCAATTTAGTGGATTCACTGTGCCCTTGCTTACAAAAGCAAATAAATAATATCTTACATTCAGGGCATTAGCTTGAGCCCAAACTGTTTTATCAATAGAAAGCTTTCTTTTTTCTTATTTTTCCTGAGTACATTGGGTCACTACTTACAGAGGAATAGATTTTAGAACAGAGCTAGTAGACTCTCCATTGTGTGTTTGATAAACTCCTGGTAGGAAAAAATGAACAATTTTACTTATGTTATCAAAATATCTCTTCAATAGGATGGATTCATGTCCCCCTGAATATTATCTGAAGAGTTAATGATCACCAGAATTAACAAAATGATATTATTTATTATTTTTAAAAGCAAAGCAGCAAAAGGGAGAATGAAAAGGCGAAAAGATTTCAAAACTTGACATTTACAGAAGAAGGTGGTGAATTTTTTCATTCCCCAGAGGCTAATATGGAATATGACATGGTTAGTATAATGCTTTCCCATACTACAACATGTGTTAAAAATACAGAAAAAGTCAATGCCATGCTTCACTTTTCAGCTCCTACATTTTAGATCTCAGTCTCAGTTTGGAAGCAATATAGTATTTGATCCCAGTTCTCACCACAGATGATTGTGGTTTATATCATGTTCCTGTTGCACAACCACTCAAAAAGTCTCAATTTTAAACTTTCATATATATACATATACATACATACATATGTGTGTGTGTGTGTGTGTGTGTGTGTGTGTGTGTCTCCATGTGGAACTTTCAAAGACAGCCTGTTCTCTGGTTGAAATAAGTTTAAACTCTGGAGACCCAGCAGATTAATCTGCAAGGAACAGAAGGTTCGTTTGCCATGCTCCCAGACACTAGGCTTCCGACATGAAGCCCTATCTCCATAATTCTGTGGTCTTCAGTCATGTAGGCTGTATGGACTCCACACCCATAGTTACCTGGCAACAGCCAAGTAACTCCTCGCTCCAGTTACCTGGCAACAGCAAGGTAGCCCAGCCCACAATAAAGAGTTGCTTGCTCCCTCCTCATTCTCTTATCCTCTTACCTTTCAGTCTCTTGCTCCCTTGTTCACCCTCTCTCTGCCTTCCCTTCCTCCTCTCTTCATGTGGCCATGGCTGGCCTCTGCTTCTCTACTCTCTCTCTCTCTCTCTCTCTCTCTGCCTTTCTACAATAAACACCTTAAAACCGCGGACCATCTCTGCTCATCGAAACCCACCCTGCTGGAGCAATGGAGCAGGTCTGCCACTAACAAGCTGCATCCTTAACCTCCCTACTGGTGGTCTCCCTGTGCACCAGCCATGGCCGCCAGCCAAACCAACCGAGCAAGCCGCCTGAGCTAGTCAGACTCTTTTCTCTCTGGAGTAACCTGCCAGACCTCTCTCCCCCTACCCTTTTCCCTTCGGCCCCCAGGCCAGAGTCCAGCCAAGGGTCCATTCTCCTCAATGTACAGTGGCATCTGGGATGTCTGAGAACGAGAATCTGTTCTTGGCCTCCATGCTGCCCACGAACATGCTGCCCACAAATCGGCTCTTCCTTTATAATCAGTGGTCTGTGGTGGCCAAGAGTTGGAGCCCTGCGTGGTGGCTCACGCCTTTAATCCCAGCACTTGGGAGGCAGAGGCCAGCAAATTTCTGAGTTCAAGGCCTGCCAGGTCTACAGAGTGAGTTCCAGGACAGCCAGGGCTACACAGAAAAACCCTGTCTTGAAAGTCCCCGCACCCCTCAAAAGAGCTGGAGCCCAACTTGGGCAGTTCCATGGGGACCCCAGGCTGTGCCATTTCCTCACCCCTGGACCGAGATCCTGTGGCTTCTCACAGTCCAATACCTGCCCGGTAGTTCTGTGGGGTAAGCGGCACAGTCAGACTTCCCACTGCCCTAGTTCCAAGTGAAATGGGACCGTATTTTTTACTCCACATATCCATATGTGTGTTCATGTACATGTTTGTGTATATGCACATGTATTATATGTATATATGTACGTATTCCTGCCATTTGGTCTCTCTAAAATGTTTTCTCTTTGCAATTATATGCACACATATAATTATGAATTTTCCCCTATCCAAATCAATAGGTGTCTGATTTTTCTTCATGTCAGTAAATAAACTCAACCTGTTGGTTGTTTACATGTATAATTTTAATTCAGGATAGCTCAAAAATAAAAACTGAAATAAATAGTAGAAGATATTGTCCATTAAGTCCCCATTATTACACTGTGTATACTAAAGACATTTCCCCTAAAACTGATAGTGATCACCAAAGTTTCTCACATCTGTATACCCCTTACACAATAAACTTATGCAGAAGGATCTCGTTTGGAAATAGCCCCTCGTACATGTACATAAGATGCTAGTGAGGAAGGAATAAATGATGGAGATACAAAGAAAAAGACAGAAAGAAAAATATACTAGAATAGAGATGAATTATGGTTGAATATGATTCAGAATTCCACATGAACATTTGAATCTAAGAATCACTTTGTCTTGACAATAGTAAAGAAAACATGTTTGTTGTAAAGAAGTTAGAGGAAACCAAGATAGAATCTGAGAAGATTCAAAATCTACTTAATTCTTATTTGCTCCAATTTCATTTAAATTTATGGAGATTATGATGGTAAAAATGATTAGAAAATTTCTTAGGACACAAATAAGATAACTCTTATCTACTTTTTAATAGTCAATGTTCTTATGTTATACCCGAGATATTGAAAAGGGAATGGTTGTTAATTTCAAAGACACTCCAATGATTCATGTCTATATTTTTATAAACTGCTATATTCTGATCTCAGTGACTGTGAGTTTAACCTAATTTCTTGCTTCCAGTAAAAAAATTAGAATGCCATTTTCAACAATGGCAGAAAGAAACACTCAGAATTCTCTTTGCCAATGATATCCTGGTCCATAGGTGAGATTGCTTCAATGGAGGCATATGACGTACTGTCAGGCGCTTAATAGAAAACCCATGGCTCAAGAAACCAAGAAAAAGCCGGGCACGGTGGTGCACGCCTTAAATCCCAGCAGTTGGGAGGCAGAGGCAGGCAGATTTCTGAGTTGGAGGCCAGCCTGGTCTACAGAGTGAGTTCCAGGACAGCCAGAGCTATACAGAGAATCCCTGTCTCGAAAAAAAAGAAAAGAAAGAAAGAAAGAAAGAAAGAAAGAAAGAAAGAAAGAAAGAAAGAAAGAAAGAAAGAAAGAAAGAAAGAAAAAGAAAGAAACCAAGAAAATTGTTTGATTCTTAAGAAAATGAATCTTTGAAATACCATGCAAACTAGATTGACATACTTCTAGGCAATGATTGTGACAGTTACAGCCATCTATGGTTTTTAATTTCAACATCTTTAAGACTCCCTGATATATTTATACAGGTTGTTTGGCCTCAGGTATATTTTGAAATATATGTATATACAAATATGCATGTAACAACTATTAATTAAAAAGGCAATAAATTTGAAAGAGAGAAATGAAGGATATAAGGAAGGCTTGGAGAGAGCAAAGACAAGGTAGAAATGATATGATTACATTATAATCACAAAAATGAAAGAAAAAATAAGTCATTGCCTACAATAAAGACATACATAAATTTTAAATAAAAGTAGAACCTGGAATGTCATGTAAAATAGTGAAAAACATGCATCTTCATAGCATAAAATCAGAAACTCAACTATACGACTATTGAATGTATCAAACCAAATTTCTGTTCACAGATATAAACTGAAAAAAATAGAAAATTTATCTGATACTTCATATGGAAAACATTAATCATTCAATAAAATTGCATATATCAAACCTCATACTGTCTCATTTAATTGAAAGTATGTGCTTTAGTTTTCTAATATTTCTACAACCTGGAAGTCAAAAGAATTACAATTAAGACTCTTCCTGAGATAGGAAGAGTTATACTTTTCCCAGAATATTCACTTTTCCATTTCTCTTCTACGTGAGTACTAATAGATCCTTAGAGACTTGAATAGCTTAATGGATAATTATTGGCTCTGTGAATTGAGCCTCAAACTTATAAATACATACTCTGTGTTTCTGCTCAAGATTTTAGCAGATCTAATCTAGAATACCTTACATGCATGTTTTTGTCTCCTTTCAAACTCATCAGCTGCTTGAGAAGTGTCATGATTTATTGTCTTTCTACCAGTCCTGAACACAGAACCTGGGCCATCATCACATACCAGGAAGAGTGCAAAAGTGTTTCAGTCACTTTTGGTCATTTTTGAATGGAAATAATTTACAGCCTAGTAAGTGCTAATCTATGTAAGAAACAAATGAGAGACAGCAGTGCTTTTATTTTTGGCACAATAAAAAAAGAAAGGTAAAGGTATGTGGTATGGGGTAACCAAAGGCAAAATGCATCTATAAGCAGTTTTATGTCATAGTACAATTAAGTTTATTTTATTAGTTAAAAATGTTTATTAGTTAATATGAGAGCTCTCATATACTGTTTAGTTTTTTACCCATTTGGATTTTAACTTATTAAGAATATTTTCAAGCTGGGCAGTGGTTGTTCATGCCTTTTATCCCAGAACGTGGGAGGCAGAAGCAGGTGGATCTCTGAGTTCGAAGCCAGCCTGATCTACAGAGAGTTCCAGGACAGCCAGAGCTATACATAGAAACCCTGTCTTGAAAAACAAAAAATTAGAAATCCAACCAACCAAACTAAAAAGAATATTTTAAATCAGGAAATGAAAATGATATCTTTCTAAACTCTCTGCTGTTTATTAAAAATATTATGAGCTTGAATATGAAGAAGGTAGAGATGGAAATGATCATAAGGGCCAAATATCAAGAAACAGTGATTGGGGCATTGTGCAACACATATGATTATATTATTTATTAAACTGAGATAGGAATATTTAGTTTAAGATCAGTCTAGTATCCTGAAATTTGAAGGCAAAGGTACTACATAGCCAGAAATTGTAGGAAAATAAAAGACAAAAATGAGTGAAGAGAGAAACTTTTACCCAGAGCTTCCAAATAACAAATTATGAATTTCATTGAACTTGTACCTTTATATATGTTAAATTAGTTCTCTATGAAATATATATGCATTATCATCATGTTAATTTGAGATAAGTATATTTTATGTAACTTATTGTGCTATTTTTAATTTTTGAGATTTAAATTTAACTCCAATATTCCTCCCTTGTTTTTCTTCCCTCCAAACCCTCACAAAAAGCCCTCCTAATTCCCCTTCTAATTAAAGAGCACTTTTTTCATTAATGATTGTTTCATATATATACATATATATTCCTAAATATTTCCTGTTCACTTTCTTACAATATTATTTGTATGAATATTTGTATGCTTTATTATTCTTTTTGTAACTTTTACAGTTCCTTGCATTCTAATAATATGATAGCAGTTTGAATACAGATGGTCAGATTGAATCCCCTGTATAACCAAGAGCCATCTATTCTACCAGTTGAATCTTAAATTTCTCTTCACCCTAATCTCTTGAAAACTTCTAGTTATTTTATTTTCCACTCTGTGTCATTAATATAACATGTAGTAGAGCTGTATGTGCCTTTGTCCTTCAGCTACAGTAAGAATGGCCCTCACATAGGGTGAAGAAGGAGCAGACAATCAGATGTTAAAATTGAGTAACACAAACCAAATCTGTAGCTTGTCCTCATTTGTTAATTTATCCCCACTGTTTACTGCAGCATTTATTTTTGACACCCTCTCCAACTTACACACACAAACTTCAACGCAAGAGAAACAATAAAAATCACTGAGGAAATAGAAAACTGTTAGAGGGATGTGAATAGATAACTCACTGGGTGAGGCATTTGTTGTAACAATGAGGATCTGAGTTTAATTACCAGCATCCATACAAGGGCATGTTGGGGTGTTTCTGTAACCTTCACACTGTGTGAGTAGGATTTCACTATCAGCCAATGTAATCCAAGTAAGATCTAGGATCAGTAAGATCAGGATCAATATATGCCTTAAAATATAAGATGGACAGTAACAAAAGTTGACCTCTTGCCAACTCAAATTTTTCACATGCGTGGACACACACTTTCATCATCACACTAGAAATGTCTGAATTTACTTTGAAATTTCTAATTATATCTCAAAACATATGCCAAAGGAGGGTGTAGGCTCCCATGTTGTTGGAATTACAGGCTGTTGTCAACTACCTGATGTGAGTGACGGGAACAAAACGTTGGTCCCCTGTAAGAGAAGAAAGTGGATTTTAGCTGCTGATCCAACTCTCTACACCTGGTTTTAGCTTGTGTACTCAAAATATAAATCTAAGGAAATAATTTTATGCACTTTTAAAAGATAAAATAAACATAACTTCTTCATAGATCTCTTTCATTAGAATGAATTTTTCTGAAGGCAATATAGGGAAAAAGACATGTTCTTCTCTGTATGTAAATTTTTGTTAGAGTGATTTTTACTGTGTTTATTGAGTAATTATTTGAAATATTTTTCTTTTCTACTATGCTTTTGCCTAGAGTTTCTGAATATGATAATATGAAAATATATAATTATAATATATATCAGTATATATATTATTGTCACAGAGGCCATTGAAGAAAGGGTTGTAAGAGTTTGCCACAACTGAGAAATGTAACTAAATTTACATTTTGTCTATTTTGGGATTATTATCAAAGTATGCAAGACAGAGAAGCTTGATTAAAAAATAGTGTGTGTGGGTCACAGTTTTGTAGTCTACATGTTCAATCTATACAGCACTGGCTTTGATGATGATGTCTTTGTGAACAGCTGAAATGCAAATGTTTTGGAGAGGAAGTGATAATATATTACAAGAGAAATTGAGAGGGGTTAGAGTCTCTTAATATCTACCAATGACATATCTTGATTGGTGTACTGCCCACAAGACTTCTCTTCTCCTTTATGTCTTCTCTTCTCTCCTTTCCTCTCCTCTCCTCTTCTCTCCTCTCCTCTCCTCTCCTCTCCTCTCCTCTCCTCT
>NC_034599.1:15020592-15033653 GCF_900095145.1 Mus pahari
CTTCTCTTCTCTTCTCTTCTCTTCTCTTCTCTTCTCTTCTCCTTCCTTCCTTCCTTCCTTCCTTCCTTCCTTCCTTCCTTCCTTCCTTCCTTCCTTCATTTCTCCTATTTATTTAACTATTTCCCCTACCTTTCTCTACCATGTTCTCTGATGGAAATAAATTTAGGTTATTGCATATAACAGACAAGGGCTGTACCACTTATTTCTATTCAAATCATGAATTTCTCTTCTTCAATGTTTCAAGTATCTACCAAACAGAAAACAAAACTCTTAGCTCCAGAACCTTTTTCTGAGTAATTAGGTAATTTCTAAACATAAACATTTCTCATGTAAGAATGGTTTCTTATGAATTGCTGGTTTACAACAATATAGGCATGTAGACACTTGCATCTATAGTACTTAGTTCACCTCAATGGTCTTTTATTTTTTTCTCTTCGAAAGATGTCCTAGCCTTATGGAATCATATAATTTAACAGGAACCTTGGAATTCCTTCTCCTTGGACTCTCAGAGGACCCTGAACTACAGCTCATCTTATTTGCACTATTCCTACTCATATACCTACTCACTGTGCTTGGAAATGTTCTCATCATCTTGGCCATCAGCTCTGATTCCCACCTCCACAGCCCAATGTACTTCTTCCTCTACAATCTTTCATTGTCTGACATGGGCTTCAGCAGCACCACCATTCCCAAAGTACTGATAAACTTTCATGCCCATAACAGATCCATAACATATGCTGAATGCCTAACTCAGGTATCTTTCTTCTTTCTTTTTGGGGGTATGGACAGCCTATTGCTGGCTGTGATGGCCTATGACAGATGGGTAGCTATTTGTCACCCTCTACACTACCAAGTCATTCTAAGCCCTCGCCTCTGTAGATATTTGGTCACAGTTTCACTTTTCATTAGTCTTGTGAGTTCACAGGTACACTGCTTGTTGGTGTCACAACTAACATTTTGCATTAATGTAGAAATCCCTCATTTCTTTTGTGATGTTCCAGAACTTGTAAAACTTGCTTGTTCTGACACTACTATCAGTGACATAGTCATGTTTCTTTTAAGTATCATTGTTGGTTTCCTCCCTGCCTCAGGAATATTTTATTCCTACTATAAAATTACTTCTTCTATTTTTAGAGTTCCATCACTGTTAGGGAAATATAAAGCCTTCTCTACCTGTGGATCTCACCTGTCAGTTGTTTGCCTATTTTATGGAACAGGTATAGGAGTGTACCTTAGTTCAACAGTTTCTAGTTCTTCCAGGGAAAGTATGGTGGCTTCGGTAATGTATACCATGGTGGTTCCCATGATGAACCCCTTCATCTACAGCCTGAGGAATAGAGACATCAAGAAAGCCCTCCAGAAAATTGTCCATCAGATAACATAATTTAACTACCTGCATGATCCCTTAATATATAGATTTTTTAAGTGAGTCACATAACTAATTGTGGTGGCATTTAAAATGAAGCAGTTCTAAATATTTCTGATCATAAGTATCAAAAATTAATTTGTACATGTAGTAAATCAGGTCTATCTTGCTGTACTTGTCCAAGTTACATGTTGTAGTTTCACTATGTCCTGATGTCTGAACATAACAACATTATAAATTGACACTGCACATGTTTTTACACACCAAAGAATGCATCCAGAAATAGTATAACTTGGTTTGGATTTAACTGTTTTGAATTGCTATGCTTTTACCATATGTAAAAATGAAAACATAATGATTTAATTACAAGAGTAAATACTTTTAAATTTTTCTTAACATAATTTACTAGCATATAAGTATGAAACTAATATATGTTAGACCTTTGTGCAAAATAGTTTAATTTTAAAATTTGATATTTGTGTTGCTGACTTGAGTTTCATATAACAGCTATTTGTGGTACATAACATCTTTGGAAGGGGGACATACTCCATTTTGATTATGGGGCCATTGATAGCATTTCCCAGCTATAGGGTTTGCACTAAACTTGAGGACACATGGGCAATGGCAATTGGACTCAATGGATTATGTGAAAAGAAGACATGAAACTGGGTGGAGAACATGTAATGAAGTATGTAGGGATAATTGTTGGGGATAAAGTGGAAATGAGTGATTAATATGCTTATATATTCATTATATACATGTATGAACTCAAATGTTAAGGAAATATTTAAATCACTAAAAGAATTTTAACTTCATATTAAGACTGAATTTGTAACAATTTCTGAAATGGTCTTGAATTAACTCTGGCCATTTTGTCCTATGTATTTATGTAACTCATACTACTCTGCAGTGATGTGTATTATTTCAAAATATTAAATAATCTAAGTAAATGTTGAACTTACATATTTTGATATACAATATCATGGTCATGATATTATCTTCATGAAAACTGAAAACCTTAAATCTAAATAATAAATATACAAATCGCATTATCTTTAAGTAATGCTATGGTGAAACCTTACATCTAAATAATAAATATACAAATCACATTATCTTTAAGTAATGCATGGTGAAGATTGTTATTATTATTCTCTAGGAATATATGCATTGTACTTGATATTGGATTACATAATAACATTTTAACTAACATTGTAAGGAACTTTGAACATGATTCCCTAGAGTTAACTATCATTTCCACTTTCCCATCATCTTCCTACTGATTGACCTTCTACAAAGTAATATTGTGAGATATATATATATATATATATATATATATATATATATATATATATAATTTGCTTTGTCCACTCCTCTGTTGGAGACCTAGGTTGGTTTCATAGTTTAGATATGAACAGTGCTGCAAAACAACAGTTATACAAATATTTTCATGATATATCAAATTGGAGTCCTCTGGATAAATGCCCAGAAATAATAGAGTTAAGATAAATTTAGATTTAGTTATTTGAGAGTAATTTATACTGATTTCTACTATATAGCTAATTCTTATTTGAAGTATGTAATTCAAATTTTAAAAAGTTTGAAAGAAAGGCTCAACAAGAGATTGGGTAAGCAGGAGGTGAAACTATCCCGGCTTAAAAACAAGGCAGAGTATTTGGATCACTCATTCACTGAAAATATCAAACTCCCCCCACAAAATTCTCAAGAGTACAAACCATATGGAAATACTTGAGCACTATTGTTGTGCCCTATTTTAAGCCCTAAAAGACAACCAGGATACGACTCTGATGCAACCACACTAGAGTCTCTTTATTAGAAGCTGAAGTTTAGTTTTACTTACAGCTGACCCTGACACAGCACAACAGTTTGGTGCAGCATCCCCAAGCCCTCCAGGACACAAGGTTTTATAGGAAATAGCAAGCAACCAAAGAGGTGTCCAGTCTGGCAAGAATGACTGTTGTATGCTGACAAGTGGGTGCTCTGAAGCAAAACCATAAACAATCACAAATGGTTTGAAAGTATATTTGAAACAATCATACTTATCTTGATTCTCTGTTGCTAGGACATAGCTAGGGAGTAAATTGCATGCTCAGTGGAAAATCCCTAGGGTCATTTCTGGTACTTGGGTGTAGCTTGGGTTCAGCTACAGGTCAAGTTCTCAGGCTCTTTTACTTCTAAGATGGAGTCCAGTCCCTAGATTTGGCCTCTCAAAAAAAAAAAAAAAAAAAAAAAAAAAAAAAAAAAAAAAGCGACATTGAGTTTATTGAATAAGAGAGCCATATCAATTGCAGGCACAGAATGTATATATCTTCAACAAAAATCAGATAGGAATAAAAGCCCTAATTTAAGGGAAAAGATACCTATCAAGTGCTAAGAGGTATAAAGGATATCAAATAGACATGAATATGACATAATATAATGCAAGTACAATATTTTAAATATAAAAAATTCTCCACAACACCTAATAATCAAAGTGTGAAGCATATATAACAGAGAGAAGATATTAAAGATTGAGAGGAAAAAACACAAGGTAACATAAAAGCAGGTTCATTAAAATAATGCCTGAAATAGTAAGGCAAGTTACCATAATCCCACATCCAATACCAATGTAATTGAAAAGGAACTCAAAGCATTTTCATTAAATCAGGAACAAGACTAGTGTGACTACTCTATCCAAACCTCTTTAATACGTTAATTAATATCTAATTAGAACAGTAAGAAAACTGAAATAGATTAGGAGCAAAAAAGTAGGAAAGGAAGAATTCAAAATATCTTTCTTTGAAGGTAATATGACTTTATACATAAAAGTCCATATGGACTCTGCAAGAAAGTTCATGCAGCTTATAAATGCATTAAGCAAAGTAGTAGAATACAAAATTAAAACACACACCAGTAACCTTTCTATGTACAAATATGCTAAAAAGGAAATTTAAAAATATAAGACTATTTAAAGTAGCCTTAAAAAAATTTGTGAGTAAAACTAAGCAAGGGAGTGACAGTATCATATAATGAAAAGTTAAATATACTGAAAATGAAATTGAAGAAGATACCAGAAGATTGAAAGACTGCCAGTCTCATGGATTAGAAGTATTAATATTGTTAAAATGGCCATCTTAACAAAAGCCGTCTACAGATTCAATTCAGTCTTTATCAAGGTCTATTTGGGTTCTCCAGTTGAACATATGACCTATGCTCAGTTTTTTGGGCTCATAATCAGCACCAGGAATTCATGTAATTTCACAGAACAGGAATTAGGTTATACAAGAATTTGGTTGGTTTTTCTTATACCCGTGCTGTTTAACCAATGAGCATTTTTGTTAAACTACTCATATTGAAGCATGGAGAGCTCATAGCTGGATGAGGTTGATGAGCTATCTTCCCTCTAGTGATGTAGATGTCAGATTCTAGAACTATAAAATCTAGCCAATAGGAATGATAAGTTCAGGTCCAGACAAGCTGATATCTCCATGTTTTGTGGGACTAGTATTTGGTACCTTCAGAAATGGGGTGTTAATATCAACTTCTGGAGGGTAACCATAATTATTAATAATAGCCTATAGTGCTTGTGTGTCTGTGATAAAATTGTCCAAAGACTCATAAAATACTAACCCAATACTATTTCATGTTTGACAAAGGTCAAAATTATGTTTTATTTCTCCTTTTGCTTTTTAATACATGCCTTTTATTATTTTTTAAGAATTATTGCATTGCATTGCAAGCAATGAAATCCTGATTTTTTAAACATAGAAGTATGTTTTGTTAGCATCCCAAAGCTTTTCTTGAAAAAAGATTAGTTATTATTTTTAATTATATGTATGTGTTTATATATGACTATAGTTATCAGGGTCAAAATAAGGAATTCAGATACTCCAGAGGAAGAATTACAAGCAATTTTAACTGACTGATGTACATCATGAGAACCAAACTTACCTTTATCTGCAAGAGTAAAGGTCTTAATTGCTTATCCATCCCTCAAGCTACAAGGCTTTCCCTTTTTGTTAGTATGTTTATGCCATTTCAATTATTTGGAGCATGAGATTTTTATTATTTTCTTAATAAAATCAATCACTTCATTTATTTACATCCTAAATGATAAATCTTCCAGGTCCCACCTCCCAGAATTCTTCATGCCATACCCCTCTCCTTCACAGTTTCAAGAGTCCTCCCTCATCCCACTCCTCCAGACATCCTGCTTCCCTGGGCATCGAGTATTTACAGGATTAGGCACATCCTTTCCCACTGAGATTAAAAAAGTCAGTCCTCTGTTACTTATGTTCCAGGGGATTCTGACCAGTCCATGTATGCTCTTTGGATATTGGCTTAGACTCTGAGAAATCCCAGGGTTCTGGGATAGTTGACCTGTTATTCTTCCTATGGGGATGCCATTCTTTTCAGCTCCTTCAATTCTTCTCCTAACTCTTTCATAGGAGTCAAAAACCTCAGCCCAATATTTGGCAGTAAGTATATGCATCTATCTCAGTCAGTTGCTGATAGACCTCTCAGACAGACATGCTAGGTTCATGTCTACAAGCACAATATAGCATCAGTAATAGTGTCAGGATTTGGTGCCTACACATGAGGTAGATACCAATTTGGGCCAGTCACTGGATAGCTCATCCTGCAGTCTTTCTTTCATTTTAAAAATTATATTAGTCATTTTATTTGCTTACTTTCTAAATGTTGTCCCCCTTCCTGGTCCCCATCTAAGAGTTCTTCACCCCATAACCCTCCCCTTTGCTTCTGAGAGGGGGCTCCCCTATCTACCCAGCAAGTCCAACCTCACTCCACTAGCATCCCTTCCCTGGGTCATCAAATTTCTACAGAATTAAGTGCATCCTTTCCCACTGAGGTGAAACAAGGCAGTCCTATGCTACATATGTAGCAGGGTCCACAGACCAGCCCATGTAGGCTCTTTGACTGGCAGCCTAGCCTCTGGGAGATATGTGGGGTCCAAGTTAATTGATAATGTTATTCTTCCTATGGTGTTGCAATCCCCTTCAGTTCCTTCAGTCCATCCCCTAACTCTTCCATAGGGGTTCCCAACCTCAGTCCAAATATTGGCTGTAAATATCTGCATCTGTCTCAGTCAGTTGCTGATAGAGCACCTCAGATGACAGTCATGCTAGGCTCCTGTCTTTAAGCACAACATGGCATCAGCAATAGTGTTGAGGCTTGGTGCCTGTACATGGGATGGATTCTAAGGTAGGCCAGTCTCTGGTTGTCCTTTTCTTCAGTCTTGGCTCCATTTTTGTTCCTGTATTTCCTTTAGCCAAGAACAATTCTGGGTCAAGAATTTTGAATATGGATGGGTTGCCCATGCAACAAATGGGGGCCATGTCTACCTACTGGAGGTGGTCTCTTAGGTACCATCTATCTACTGTTGGGCATTGTGGCTGAGGTCATCCCCACTGGGTCCTGGGAGCCTCTCATTTCCCTGATGTCTTGGAGTTTTTTAGAGGTTCGTTCCCCTGTGCCAGGCCATGCATGTCTTTTTGGTATTGGTTACATCACTCAGTATGACATTTTCAAGTTCCATCCATTTGCCTGCAAAATTGATGATATCCTCTGTTTTAATCGCTAAATAGTATTCCATTGTGTAAATGAACCATATTTTCTGTATCCATTCTTTGATTGAGGGACATTTGGGTGGTTTCAAGTTTCTGGCTATTACAAATGAAGCTACTATAAACATCAAGAGCCCATATCTATGTGGCATGGTGGAGTATCTTCTCGGTATTTTCCCAGGGGAAGTATAGCTGAGTCTTCAAGTAAAACTATTTGCAGTTTTCTAAGGAACTTACAGATTGATTTCCAGAAAAATTATGTCAGTTTAAAATTGCATTAACAATATAAAAGTTCCTCTTTCTCTACATACTTACCAGCATGGACTGTCACTTGAGTTTTGATCTTAGGTATTCGGATTGGTGTAAGATAGAATCTAAGCATCATTTTGATTTCAATTCCCTGATGACTAAGGATATCGAATATTTTTTAAATGCTACTCATCCATTCAAACGTCCTTTGTTGGGTATAGCTTTTTATCCCACACTTTAATTGGATTGTTTGTTTGTTTGTTTGTTTGGTTGGTTGGTTGGTTGTTGAGTCTTAGAGATGGTTATATATTTTGGATATTAACCCTTTATCAGATATAAGTATAGAGAAGAACTTTCCCCAAACTTAGGTTGCCATTTTGTCCTATTGATAGTGTGTCCTTTGCCTTTCACAAGTTTTCCAGTTTTATGAGTTCTTATTTATCAACTATTGATCTTAGAGCCTAAGCTATTGGTGTTCTGTTTAGGAAATGTTCACCTCTGCCAATGCATTCTCTTCTATTAGATTCAGAGAATTTGGTTTTATGTAGAGGTCCATAATCCACTTGGACTTGAACTTTGTACAAGGTGATCAATATATATTAACTTGCATTCTTCTACATGGAGACCACCTGTTAGACAAGCACCATTTGTTAAACAGGCTTTCATTTTTCTTTTCTATTCTTTATTTTTTATTCTCTAGTCTTTTTGTACAGTCCAGACTTTATCCCCCTCCTGGCCCACCCTCCAACTGTTCCACTTGCCACACCTCCCCCCATCTCCTAGAGGATGTCCCCACACTTTCACCCCACCAGACCTTCCCACTCCCTGGAGATCCACGCCTCTCAAAGGTTAGGTGCAACTTCTCTGACTGAGTCCAAATCTGGCAGTTCTCTGCTGTATGTGTTGAGAGCCTAATATCAGCTGGTGTATCCTGCCTAGTTGGTGGCTCAGTGTCTGAGAGATTCCAGGGGTCCAGGTTAGTTGAGACTACCGTTCTGCCTATGGGGTGTCCCTCCTCCTCAGCTTCATGCAGGTGTTCCCTAACTCAATCACAGTGGTCAGCAGATTCTGTCCACAGAGGGAAAAATATAATGAATACAAGTCTTGCCTGGGATTACATAGCAGAGAAACTGGTAAAATAAACGACTTTTAGATCTACAGGTGATGGAATCTGACCACATCTATTTAATCTATTATCAACTCCGTTGTATACTGTCACGCTAAAAATTACAGAAAATAACTTTATACCTGAAAGTAACATTTAATGAACAGGTAACATTTAGGATTACATATGTGTGTATATGTACAGATGCACTAGCAACAATTAGTGAAAAAAGAGTTCTTTAATTTGAAGAAGCATGAAGACAGTTTCCATGAAGGTTTGGAGGGAAGAATAGCAAGGGAAAATGTTATTAAATTAAAACCTCAAAAATTAAAACTTAATTACAGGAGTTACATAAAATATGCTTTTAACTTCATTAACATGATGATAATACATATACACTTTATAGGGAAATAGTTGAATATATATAAATGTACAAGCTCACTGAAAATAAATAGTTTGGTATTTGGAAGCCCTGGGTAAAATTTTCTCTATTCATTCAATTTTGTCTTTTATATTCCCACAAATTCTAGTTAGTCTACGCATGCCTTCAATCCCAGGATTCCAGATAGCTATGAAACTGAAAATTGTCCTATCTCATCTTGATAAACATTGTAATCACATGTGTGCCACAATTACCCATTCACTTGTTCTTGATATTTAATTTCTATGATCATCTTCATCTTTCTTTTTATAACCAGACTAATTTTTTAACTACTAGCAGATAGTTTAGAGAGACAACTATTTCATGTTATGTTTAAAAGGATTCTAGCAGAAGTTAGAATCTACAAGGGTAGAAAACTAAACAGTATATAAGAATTCTCATATTAACTAACAAATAAACTTAATAAACTTAACTAATAAAATGAACTTCATGCCACATTGAGATGCAACTTGCTTATTGATTAATTTCCGCCTTTGATTACCCCATACCACATCTCTCTATCTTTCTGGTACCAACAATGAAAAACTGGTTTCTTTTTTTGTATCTTGTATAAATTAGTACTTACCTGGCAGTATATTATTTCCACACAAGAATAGCCAGAGGAGAGTGATACACTATTGCACTCTTCCTGGAGGTGTGATGATAGCCCAGTTGTGTGTTCAGGATTGGTAGAAAGACAGTCAGTCATGACCCTTCCCATCAAGCTGACAAATTTCAGAGAAAAAGGTAACACACATTATAAAATATCCAATAACAGAACTGTTAAAACCTAAACCTGGATCGCAAAGTAAATATTTATGCGATTTTTTTGAGGTTCTAGTCACAGGGCCATTAATTATCCTTCAAGATATTCAAATCTCTAAGTATCTCTTAAGTGTAATGTAGAAGTAAAAGGGCAAAAGTGAATATATTGGGAAATGTATAACACTTCCTATCTCAGGAAGGAGCTTAATTTTACTGTTCTAACTTTTTAGTTGTACAGATAGTACAAAACTGAACCACATACTTTGAATTAAATAAAGCAATATTAGGTTTTATATGTGCAATTTTATGGAATTATTAATGGAATTTGTAGAGAATCAAGTATTCCATATAAGGTATTTGATAGAATTTGAATTTTTTTCTGATGATATCTGTGAGAAATTTGATGTAACACATTCTATAGTTGTGAATTTGAGTTTTGGATTTTATATTATGAAGATGTATGTTTTTTCATGATTTTAGCTTGACATCCTAGGTTCTACTTTATATTTCATATTTATATGTTCATATATTATGCAGCGATTTATTTGGGGATTATAGTATATTTTCAGTATTTTTACCTTTACTTTGCTCCCTCCAAACCCTTCCTTTATTTCCCATTTTTATTAGATATTTTCTTCATTTATGTTTCAAATGCTATCCTGAAAGTCTCCTATGCTCTCCCCCTGTCCTGTTCCCCTACGTACGCATGCCCACTTCTTGGCCTTGGTGTTCCACTGTACTGGGGCATATAAAGTTTGCAGGACCAAGGGTACTGTCTTCACAATGATGGCCGAATAGGCCATCTGCTGCTACATATGCAGCTACAGACACAAGCTCTGGGTGTACTGGTTAGTTNATATTTTTGTTCCACCTATAGGGTTGCAGACACCTTCGGCTCCTTGGGTACTTTAGCTCCTCCATTGGCGGTCCTGTGTTCCATCCAATAGATGACAATGAGCATCCACTTCTGTATTTGCCAGACACTGGCAGAGCCTCACAAGAGACAGCTATATCAGGGTCCTTTCACCAAAATCTTGCTGACATATGCAATAGTGTCTGTGTTTGGTGACTGACTAAGGGATGAATCCGCAGGTGGGGCAGCCTATGGATGGTCCGTCATTTCATGTCAGCTCCAAACTTTGTCTCAGTAACTCCTTCCATGTGTATTTTGTTCCCTGTTCTAAGGAGGAATGAAATATCCATGCGTTGGTCTTCTTTCTTCTTGATTTTCTTGTGATTTGCAAAATTGTATCTTGGGTATTCTGTTTCTGGGCTAATATCCACTTATCAGTGAGTATATAGCAAGTGATTTCTTTTGTGATTCACTTACCTTACTCAGGATAATATCCTCCAGATACATCCATTTGCCTAAGAATTTCATAAATTCATTGTTTTTAATAGCTGAGTAGTACTCCATTGTGTAAAAGATTGACATATTCTGTATCCATTCATCTGTTGAGGGATATCTGGGCTCTTTCCAGCTTCTGGCTATTATAAATAAGGCTGCTATGAACATAGTGGAGCATGTGTTCTTATTACCAGTTGGAACATCTTCTGGGTATATGCCTAGGAGAGGTATTGCTGGATCTTCGGGTAGTACTATATCCAAATTTCTGAGTAAACACCAGACTGATTTCCAGAGTGGTTGTACAAACTTGCAATCTCACCAGCAATGGAGCAGTGTTCGTCTTTCTCCAAATCCTTGCCAGCATCTGCTGTCACCTGACATTTCGATCTTAACCATTCTGACTGGTGTGAGGTAGAAACTCAGGGTTGTTTTGAATTGCATTTCACTGATGATTAAGAATGTTGAATGTTTTTTCAGGTGCTTCTCAGCCCTTCAGTATTCCTCAGTTGAGAATTCTTTTTTAGCCTTGTACCCCATTTTTTAATGCGGTTATTTGAATTTCTGGAGTCCAGCTTCTTGAGTTCATTGAATATATTGGCTATTAGTCCCCTATCAGATTTAGGATTGGTAAAAATCCTTTCCAGATCTGTTGGTGAGCTTTTTGTCTTATTGACAGTAACTTTTTCCTTACAGAAGCTTTGCAACTTTATGAGGTCCCTTGATCTCCTTTTGTTGTCAAATTGCTCTAGCTAGGACTTTAAGTTCTATATTGAATAGGTAGGAAGAAAGGGTGCAGCATTGTCCACTCCCTGATTTTACTGGGATTGTTTCATGTTTCTCTCAATTTACTTTGATGTTGGTTACTGGCTTGCTGTATATTGCTTTTATTATGTTCAGGTATGGGCCTTGAATTCCTGATCTNTCCATGACTTTTATCATGAAGGGGTGTTGGATTTTGTCAAATGCTTTCTCAGCATCTAACAAGATGATCATGTGGTTTTTGTTTTTGAGTTTGTTTGTATAGTGGATTACGTGGATGGATTTCCATATATTAAACCATCTGTGCATCGCTAGGATGAAGGCTACTTGGTCATGATGGATGATTATTTTGATGCATTCTTGGAATAAGTTTGCAAGGATTTTATTGAGTATTTTTGCATTGATATTCATAAGGTAAATTGGTATGAAGTTCTCTTTCTTTTTTGGATCTTTGTGTGGTGTAGGTATAAGAGTAATTGTGACTTCATAGAATGAATTTGGTAGAGTACCTTCTGTTTTTATTTTGTGGCATACTTTGAAGAGAGCTGGAATTAGCTCTTCTTTGAAGGGCTGATAGAACTCTGCATTAAACCCATCCTGTCCTGGGCTTTTTTTTTTTTTTTTTTTTGGTTGGGAGACTATTAATGACTGATTGTATTTTTTTTAGCAGAAACAGGACTGTTAAGATCATTATTCCAATCCTGATTTAACTTTGGTACCTGGTATCTGTCTAGAAGTTTTCCATTTCACCCAGGTTTTCCACTTTTGTTGAGTAGAGCCTTTTGTTGTAGGATCTGTTGATGTTTTAGACTTCCTTGGGTTCTGTTTTTATGCCTCCTTTTTCATTTCTGATTTTGTTAGTTAGGATATTGTCCCTGTGCCCTCTAGTTAGTCTGGCTAAGGGTTTATCTATCTTGCTGATTTTCTCAAAGAACTAGCTCCTGGTTGATTCTTTGAATAGTTCTTTCTGTTTCTACTTTGTTCATTTTAGCCCTAAGTTTGATTATTTCCTGCTGTCTACTCCACTTGGGTGAATTTGCTTCCTTTTGTTCTAGAGCTTCTAGGTGTGCTGTTAAGTTGCTGGTGTATTCTCTCTCTAGTTTCTTTTTGGAGGGCCTCAGGGCTATGAGTTTTCCTCTTAGGACTGCTTTCATTGTTTCCCATAAGCTTGGGTATGTTGTGGCTTCATTTTCATTAAACTCTAAAAAGTCTTTAATTTCTTTCTTTATTTCTTCCTTGAACAAGGTATCATTAAGTTCAGTATTGTTCAGATTTTATGTGAATGTTGGCTTTCTATTACTTATGCTTTTATTGAAGGTCAGCTGCAGTTCATGGTGATCTGATAGGATGTACGGGATAATTTCAATATTTTTATATTTGTTGAGGCCTATTTTGTGATCGATTATATGGTCAATTTTGGAGGAGGTACCATGAGGTGCTGAGAAGAAGTTTTATCCTTTTGTTTT
>NC_034599.1:15035377-15037720 GCF_900095145.1 Mus pahari
AACTTCTGCTTATTATAAATAANGCTGCTATGAACATAGTGGAGCACGTGTCCTTATTACCAGTTGGATGATCTTCTGGGTATATGCCCAGAGGAGGTATTGTTGGGTCCTCCGGTAGTACTATGTCCAATTTTCTGAGGAATTCTGGTGTAATTCTTATAGGCCTGCTTTTATATATTACTTGACCTTTTTTCCTCACTGCGTTTTATATTCTATTATATTTATTAGGGCATTTGTTCTGATTATTATGTGATGGGAGGAATTTCTTTTCTGGTCCAGTCTATTTGGAGTTCTGTAGGCTTTTTCTATGTTCATGGGCATCTCTATCTTTAGGTTGGGGAAGTTTTCTTCTATAATTTTGTTGTAGATATTTGCTGGCCCTTTAAGTTCAAAATCTTCATTCTCATCTATACTCCTAGAATCCATAGGTTCAGTCTTCTCATTGTGTCCTGAATTTCCTGGATGTTTTGAGTTAGGATCTTTTTGCATTTTGCATTTTCTTTGAGTTTTGTGTCCGTGCTCCCTGTGGAATATTCTGCATCTGAGATTCTCTCTTCCATCTCTTGTATTCAGAATACAAGATGCTCACATTTATGGTTCCTGATTTCTTTCCTAGTGTTTCTATCTTGAGTTTTCTCCCTTTGGGTTTTCTTTATTGTTTCTACTTCCCTTTTTAGATCTTGGATGGTTTTGTTCAATTCCATCACCTGTTTGGTTGTGTTTTCCTGTAATTCTTTAAGGGATTTTTGTGTTTCTTCTTTAAAGGCTTCTACTTCTTTAGCAGTGTTTTCCTATAATTCTTTAAGGGATTTTTATATTTCCTCTTCAAGGACTTCTACCTTTTTAGCAGTGTTTTCTTATAATTCTTTAAGGCCTTCTACCTGTTTAGCCATGTTCTCCTGTATTTCTTTAAGTGAGTTATTAAATTCTTTTTCTAAAATCCTCTACCAGTATCATGAGATGTGATTTTAAATCTGAATCTTGCTTTTTGTGTGTGTTGTGGTATCCAGGACTTGCTTAGATGGGAGTGCTGTGTTTTGATGACAGTGAGCAGTCTTGGTTACTGTTAGTAAGATTCTTACATTTGCCTTTCACCATCTAGTAATCTCTGGTGTTAGTTGTTATAGCTGTCTCTGGCTGGAGCTTGTTCCTCCTGTGGTTCTGTTATCCTCTGTCAGCACTCCTGGGAGTCCAACTCTCTCCAGAGTCTCAGTTTTCAGAGTACTCTCTGCAGACAATCTCTCCTCTTTCAGGGAAGGTGCACAGAGTTCTGGCACTCAGATCTGCCTCCTGGCTGAAGATGAAGACCTAAAACTGGACCTATCTCACAAGCTGTGTTGCTTCTGCAGTCCAAAAGATCTCCTGCTTAGACTGGTCTCTAATGGTCCCTGGATACACAATGGCTCTCTCACCTTCTCTGGTGCTCAGAGCCCTCCCAGGAGGCCACCTCTCCTCTGGCGAAAGGGTGCAGATGTCTGGATCTCAGATCTGTTTCCTGAATGAAGTGAAGCCCCGAAATGGGGCCTGTCCCAGAAGCTGTGTTGCTTTTGCAGTCCATTCATTCTCTTGTGCAGATTGGTCCTGGAGAGACATGGGACACAAGATGGCTCTCTCTAAACCCTTCCTTATACTTCTCTTTTCTCTGTTTCTAATTCCTTGTCTCTCTTTTCATTGATGGTGAGTATATACACATGAATATACATATGTGTTTCTAAGTGCATCCTATACATGGAGGTCTGATAATCTGTATAACTATTTATTTGAGTCCTGAAAAATATCAGAATTCAAATATATAGATGTCTATAATCATTAGAATAATTGCCTACGTGCATTACAATCTAATTTGTATGATGTTGCAAAAGTTTGTTTTATTAAGTGTTAAACAAACCTCTTCACTTTTTGAGACATGGATTCTTTCCATTAAGCAGGTGACAGTGTGCTTTCATTGCTCACTGCGAAGGTAGCTGCTGCTTCCATTGCACACTGCAGTGGAAGCTGCTTCCATGGTAGTGATATTGTAGCAAGACCAGGAAATGACTGACAAAGGGAATACTTAGTGTTTCACTGTCATTTTTGGGAAATATATTCGGACTTTTCCTGAAAGCAAGTCACTAGGTTAAACCTATGCTCACTAAGATCTGAATATATGAGCTTATGAAAAGAGAAGCTTTGAACCATTGGAGTGTCTTCAAAATTAACCACCATGAACTTTGTGACATCTCCGGTATAATGTATGATCACTGATTATAAAAAGTTCTTTAAGAGTTAACTACATTGTGTCTTGAGGCATTCTCCAACCATTCTTATAATTATGTTGTCTTTTTTTTTTTTTTTTTTTTTTTT
>NC_034599.1:15038826-15043270 GCF_900095145.1 Mus pahari
ATATATATATATATATATATATATATATATATATATATATATTCAAAATTGAGCCTTTTTATAGGATTTTGCAAAGGGAGCATGTGATGCTGAACAGTCATTTGTTCTGAGAACTGGTATCAAATACTATATGAAACAAAGAAACTACAGTCTGCCTCAACAGATAACAATATTTATTAGTACATGCAATGAGAAAAAAACCCTCTCTCCCATGGGAAATTGAGAATCCTCCAAGGTAGGTCTGGCTCACATACTCTGTAGGGGTAGAAGAGGTGCTTGGGGATGAGGAATTTCAGTCAATTGTGGAGCCTCTGTGAGGATCTCTAATCTCTCTTTCCTGGAAATATTTGCTTCATGGAAAGCAGATTATATTGGAAGCTAGGTTGCCTCTATAAGCATTTGAATGTGAGTTGGGGCTGACTGAAAAGGTTGGTCCAGGTCAGCTGTAATACTATAGGTTTCCGGTTTAACAACTGAGACACACTATCAATGCCAGCATGGGTTCTTGAAATTTGATGATATAAATCATGATATTTTTTTTCTCAACATGGGTTTAGATAGCTAGATACATTAATAGCCTTGGTGGACATTGGGAATGAAACCTTACCTTGTGATAGAAGACTCCCCCTTATATTTTGTCTAGTAAGACCAGAAAGAGATACACATTGTTAGTATTTAAATTATAATATGAGAAGTTGGAGGTATCTGGGCTGCCTTGAGGCACATTAAGGGAAACGTACTTGTTCTGGCCCTGGGTAGAACACTGTTATTCTGAACAATACCAAACAATGTATTATTGTTTCTTCCATTTAAGAGTTAATTTAAGTCATCACATAAAATACTTCACATGAAATCCACTTTCCCCAAAGAAATGTGTTCAACTGAAGATATGCTCAGTATAGGGGAGGGCTAATATGTTCTTCAGTGAGACCATACCCTAATCTTTACTAGAACTCCTTTCTTCCATGCAGACTTGACAGAGCTTCAATCACATAGCACTGTAGTACATCTATCTTTACCATTTGCTTCTCATTATCCCTTTTCAGATAATTTTAAAAGGCTAAGCACAATCTCCCGGACACCCTGGGCTTTCTACCTCATTCTCTGAAGCCATCCACCTGCTTTTGTAATCTTGCTGCTTTAAACCACCATTGCAAAAAGCATGGTTTTAATTTTCCTTCATTTTTCTTTATTGCCTTTAGTCTGGTTGTTGTAAAGATCTCCATTTCTGGTTCCCTATTGCTGCTCTCTCTCACACTCCAAAGATTGAGATTACTTCTGCACCTAATTGAAGTTAATTTATACAGGAGAATATAACTTGATAAAAGAGAACCCAATATTTTCCACTGATAGAGTGGATCAAAGGAAATAAGTGCCCAGTTGAAAGTTGAACTTGGATTTTGCAACAGTCTCAACGATGTCAAATCATCCTGAAACTGACTATGTTAAACGCCATTGTTTTTATTTATTTATTTTTATTGGATATTTTATTTATTTACATTTCAAATGTTATCCCCTTTCCCAGTTTCCCCTCCAGAAACTCTGTATCCCATCACCCCATACCCCTGCTTCTATGAGAGGACTCCCCCNCCCACCCACCCACACACTCCTGCATCCCAGCCATAACATTCCCCTACACTGAGGCATTGAACCTTCACAAGACTAAAGACCAGTCCTCCCCCTGATGCCTTCTGTGTTCAATTATTGTTTCCTATATGTGAATGAGCCTGAAGTCATCCACTGAAACAAGAGACTGAAGTCAATAGCCCTATCCTTAAAAATATCCACCACTGCCCCCATTAGTCAGAAAGTATCAAAAATCACCTTGTACAGGAGTAAGGCTCTTACAGCATGATTTTTTTTTCAAGACCTTGGCTGTCTTGGAACTCATTCTGTAGACCAGTCTGGCCTCAAACTCAGAAGTCTGCTTGCCTCTGCCTCCCTAGTGCTTGGATTAAGGCATGCGCCACCACTGCCCAGCAGCCTGAAAATATTTTAATGCACTGAATACTTCTAACAGACAACCATTTTTTGAAGGTGATTGATAAAGAGTCTCCAAATAATTTTTAATTGTAGTTTCAACTGTATCAACATTTTATTCAACATAGAACTGAAGTGTGCACATGTTGAGAATATGTTTATTCTGTTTTATTTTCGTAGAGCTAATTATTAAAGCCAGGGCCTTGCTTTGCTAGGCAGATACCCTACCATTAAGCAAAATCTCAACCTCTCATGTGTTTAGTTTATGAAGAAAGTTATGCTTTTCTCTTCAGAGTCCATCTCATGAACAAGAAAGAGAAATTTTCTAGATATTTCAGGATTCAATAGTACAGTGCTCTTTTGGTTTTACTTTGCAATTTTGGGGTTGTTTTTATTTTTGTTTTTAAGGCAAGGCTTCATTACATAGCTTTAGTAGGCCTAGAATTCACTATGCAGACTAGTTTCCAGTGAACTTACAAAGATCCTCCTGACTCTGCCTCTCAAACACTATGAATAAAGCCTTGCATCACTATATGTAGTTGTGTAGTGATTTTTTTCACATGAAAAAATGGATCTCAAAATTCTCCAATTTATTTTTATGCATATAACAGATAATTTTTATTGTTTGTTTTATTTATTTTCATTTCAAATGTTTCCCTTCAGCAAACCTCCAACCCTTCTCCCTCATTCTGTCTCTATGAGGGTGCTCTGCTACTGAACCATGCACTCCTGTCTCACTGCCCTAGCATCTCCCTATGCTAGGGGAATGAGCTTCCACAGGACCAAGGGACTCTCTTCCCATTGATTTCAGATAATACCACCCTCTGATACATATGCAGATGCAGCCATGAGACCTTCTATGTGAAATCTTTGATTGGCGTTTTAGTCTCTGGGAATTCTGGGGTGTCCTACTAGTTGATATTGTCAATCTTTCTATGAAGGGGTTGCAATCCCCTTCAGCTCCTTCACTCCTTCCCTTAACTCTTCAGTTGAGGACCCTGTGCTTAGTCCAATGGTTGCTTGTGAGCATCCACATCTGAATTGGTCAGGCACTGGCAGAGCCTCTCAGGGGACAGCTACACCAGGCTCCTGTCAGCAAGCACTTTTTGGCATCTGCAATAGTGTCTGGATTTGGTGTCTGCAGATGGGATGGATCCCTAGGTAGGGCAATCTCCAGATGGCCTTTCCTTCAGTTCCTGCTCCACTCTTTGTCCCTGTATTTCCTTCAGACAGGAACAATTCTGGGTTAAAATTTTTGCGATGGGTGGGAAGCCCAATCCCTCAGCTGGAGGCCATGCATATGTACTGGATATGATCTCAAAGTTCTATCTCTCCTTTGTTGGGCATTTCAGCTAATGTCATCCCCACTGGTTCCTGGGAACTTCTTGTTTCCCTGGCATTTGAGACTTTCTAATGGGTAACCCCAGTTCTCCATCCCCAACTGTTACACACTTCTCTTCAATTTCCTCAAAATCTGTATTTTTTACCTGTCTCTCCCACACCTAATCCTGCTCCTCTTTTCCCTCCTCCTCTTCTTTCCCTCCCATGTCCCGCTCTCTTTTTACTACTTTTGATTATTTTGTTCCCCCTTCTAAGTATGACTGAAGCATCCAAACTTTGATCTTGCTTTTTCTTGAGCTTCAGATGGTCTGTGAGTTTTATTGTGGGTGTTCCGAACTTTTGGACTAATATCCACTTATCAGTGAGTACATACCTTGTGGGTATTTTTGTGACTGGGTTAGCACACTAAGGTTGTTATTTTTTAGTTCCATTCATTTGCTTGCAAGGCTCATGAAAACCTCATTCTTGACAGCTAAGTAGCACTCCATTGTGTAAATGTACCATTTTTTTTCTGTATATATTTGTCTGTTGCGGGATATCTGGGTTGTTTCCAGCTTCTATCACAAATCAGGCTGCTATGAACATAGTGAAGCATGTGTCCCTGTTGCATGGTGGAGCATCTTTTGGGTATATGCCAAGGAGTGGTATAACTGGGTCTTCAGGTAGATATAGTTCCAATTTTATGAGGACCCTCCAGATTTTGACTCTAACAGGGAACATCAACAATAAACATCACTTTAAGTTAAAATGACAGGAAAAGATATTCTAAATTTACAAGTCAATAAACCTAAGTAAGAATTTGCTATACTCATTTTAACATCTGAAACAAATAGAATTCAAATCAATAGTAATTAGAAGAAATATGAAAGGATACTAGATAAATATCAAAGGAAAAAAATCTACCAAGTTGATATTTCAATTCTTAGTACCCAATATTTTGATTTCAAACAAAAGGACCAAGTTCATATAAGAAATACTACAACAGGCTGCCGGGGAGAGCGGACTGCTGAGGAGGGACCCAGGTCTGGTCCCGGTCGTCCGGCGCCTGTCCCGCCCAAGGAGGGGTGTTCGCCTGGCGGCAGTCCCCAGGCTGACCCGGCAACGGCACCTGTCCCCGCCCGAA
>NC_034599.1:15155826-15183446 GCF_900095145.1 Mus pahari
TCTCTCTCTCTCTCTCTCTCTCTCCTTACTGATTTATACATAAGACTGTAAAGCTCTTAGCAATGTTTCCAACCATAACTGATTGCTTCTTGTCATCCTGATCATAGACTAATCTTCGGAAACTATAAGGGAGCACCCAATTAACTGTTTTCCTTCATAATGTTTACCATTTGCCTAGGTCATGGTGTCATGATCAAGAGTCAAGGGTCTCTTCACAAAAAATCAGAATTTATCTAAGTTACAGACTCAGAAAGAAAAGAAGGAAATAGTAGCTTTAAAATGAGTATGTCAGTCAGTCCTAGCCAGAAGTCCTAGCCAGAGCAATTTGACAACAAATGGAGATCACTATGTTCATAGCAGCCTTATTTATAATAGCCAGAAGCTGGAAAGAACCCAGATGTCCCTCAACAGAGGAATAGATACAGAAAATGTGGTACATTTACACAATGAAATACTAATCAGCTATTAAAAACAATGAATTTATGAAATTCTTAGGTAAATGGATGTATCTGGAGGATATCATCCTGAGTGAGGTAACCAAATAACTAAAGAACTCACTTGATATGCACTCACTGATAAGTGGATATTAGCCCAGAAACCTAGATTACCCAAGATACAATCTCCGAAACAGAAGAAAATTAAGAAGAAGGAAGACCAACACGTAAATACTTCATTCCTCCCCAAAATAGGGAATAAAATATTCTTGAAAGAAGTTGCAGAGACAAAGTTTGGACATAAGATGAAAGGACAGACCATCCAGAGACTGCCCTACCTGGGGGTCCATCCCTTAATCAGCCACCAAACGCAGACACTATTGCATATGCCAGCAATAACTTGCTGAAAAGATACTGATAGAGCTATCTCTTGTGAGGCTATGCCAGTGCCTGGCAAATATAGAAGTGGATGCCCACAGTCATCTGTAGTATAGAAGTCAAAACCCCAATGGAAGAGCTAGAGAAATTATCCAAGGAACTGAAGGGGTCTGCAACCCTATAGGTGGAACAACAATATGAACTAATCAGTACCCCCAAGAGCTCGTGTCTCTAGATACATATATAGCAGAAGATGGCCTAGTCAGCCATCGTTGGGAAGAGAGGCCCCTTGGTCTTGAAAACTTTATATGCCCCATACAGGGGAATGCCAGGGCCAAGAAGTGGGAGTGAGTAGGCAGAGGAGAAGAGTGGGGGGAGGGTATAGGGGACATAGATTTGAAATGTAAATGAAGAAAATATCTAATAAAATAATTTTAAAAAACACGCTCAAAATGGGGTAACATAATGAACAGATAAATCTCATGAGAAAAAATGCAAATTGGGGAAAATGTTTAATCTCATTAACCATCACTGAAATGCAGATCAAACCTACATTTAAATTTCTTCTCATTCAGTCAAAAGACTAATCATTAAGACAAAGTAGAAGATAATTTGAGCCTTTGTCAAAAATGTGATGGTATTAAGTTAGCCTTTTGTGAGTTATTATCTATTTTTATCCCATAGACCCATAGCATTATAGGGTATTGTTAAGTAATCTTAATAACCCTCCAGAACTTGATAGTAAAACCCCATTTCTGAAGGTACCACATTCTTAATCACAGAACATGGAGTTATCAGTTGATACTGACCTGAAATGTTCATTCCTACTGGCTAGATTTTACAGTTTTGGAACATAATATCTAAATCACTGGAAGCATGGTTGGTTACTCATTTACATTACTATAAGATCTAATTCATACTCTGTGAGATTGCATATTTCTGACACTATTGATGAGGCCAATAACCAGAGGATATATTATAGATCTGAATTCACAATGACTGAGAGAATTCAAGAAATGTGTACAAGCTCAGGCTAGACAAAATCCATCATGGAATGGTGAGAGGTAGGAATGAAATCTCATCTCACCACTAGCAGCTGTTAGTATTCCTTGCTGTAAAGAGGGAGTATCAGGATCAAGTTTCATTTGTGTATTTTACTAGCATGAGGTGAATGGTATTATTTGCCCAATTTCTTCTTTGGGTTGTTACTTCATAAATGATATTTTAATTGTATATTCTATTCCTTTGTTTAATGCATTTAAATTTGTCAGAACTTTCTGGTGGTGTCTCTTTTTTAAAAAAATTATATAAAGTCTTAAGGCATTCAAATAAATATATTTTGACTTCTTCCTTTCCCATTTATACACTATTAATCATCTTCAGTTATCATATTGTTCTAAGAAATGAAGTACTATATTGAATAGCTTTCAAGAGTGGACATACTTCTCTTATTCCTGATTTTAGTGAAAATGCTTTGAATTCCTTTCCATTTACATTGGTTTGATTGTGTGATCAATCAAATTGCTTTAAGTGTTTCAGGTAGTATTCTAATGAAGCTGTCCTTATTTTACTGGGTATCCTTTTCTTGCTCCTTTACAAATTTAACATTCTCACTTTGTTTTGTGTTTTGGATGATTAGGTGTCATGGAAAAGTTTTTCTTTCTGATCTTATCTATTTGATATTCTGCATGCTTCTTTTCTCCTGATAAGCGTTTTTTAAACTAAGTTAGGATAAAAGATTTTTTTACCCTACTATCTATAATTTTTGAGACTAATTTTTGGTTTCTGTTCTGAGTTTATTCTATTTTTCAAAATCTTGATTTTTTTAATAGTATTAGAGAATTTCTATATATTTCATTTTCTAGATGTTTTGTATTTGATATTTTCTGTGAATGTGTGATGTAAGTATCCTACCTAGTCTTCAAGCACAGATACTTTCACTTCCAACTGATCCAATCTTATGTTGAGCTTTTCTTTCATAACTTTTATTTAAATTAAATACTTCAAGTGGAAATATATAGTATTCTGCCCATGTAAAATCAGTATAAAAACTCTCCAACAAGTAAAACTAAATGTATCTAACTATATTATTTTTGGGCTTTTATCAGAGGACTCTAACTTCATATATCATTGAGATATTTGGACATATTTATAGAACACAGTTTAGGCAGCACTGTTCATTATATCTAAGCTATGCAACCAACTTAGGTCTCCAAAGAGACCTAAGGAGTGGACAAAACAAATATGTTATATATAAAATGAAAAAGTGCTTTCAACACTACAAAGAACAATGCTACTCTATCAAAATAACAACTGCGAAGATGATCACAAAATGAGAAATGATAGTAAAGTCTAGGGAGACATGTTCAAAGAACCTTATAGTCTTATAGAAAAATGTTATTTTGTAATCCAATATCAAGTACAATGCATATATTGACAGAAAATAACAATAAAAATCATCAATCTGCATGAAATCTTAGCATTTATTAAAGATAAAAGCCAATTTGATTACTCGTTATGAGGATGTAAGTTTTTCATTGTTTTATTTTTTAAGATAAATTATCACTGCAGAACAATATGAGTAACATAAATGCATAATAATTCAAGATCTTTCCAAAATTGTTACAAATTCTGCCTTAATATCATGTTAAAACTCCTAGTGCTTTAAATATTTTCTATATATCTGTGAAGTTCATACATGTGTATAATGACATGTAAGCATATAAACCTCACATTTTCTCTTTATCCCAACCAATTTTCTCTACATCCTTGAATACAGGATTTCCACCCAATTTCATGAATTTTTTCAGTTAGTTCATTGTGTCCTATTAGTGTTGCCCATATATGCTCAATTTAGGGGCTAACCCTAGAGCATGGAAGTAATATCAGTGGTCACATAATCAAAAGGGGATGAGTGTCCCTTCCCAAGAAAATATATACTGCAAATTTCTGCTCTATGAAACTCAAGACAGCAACACAAATATCAATTATTAAAATTAAATGTTTTGCATAAAAGTCAAATTAGATTAATTTCATATTTACATGCTGATAAATTATGTTAGGAAACTATAGAAAATTTTTACTCTGTGTAATTAAACAGTCATGTTTTCATTTGTGCACATGTTAAAGGCATGAAAATTTTTAATCGTGAAACCTAATATGATCTAATGCATTTTTGGCTGCAATCTTTGGTATTTAATTGTATAAAAACATGTGCTATGCCAATATTTAAAGTTCTATGTTCAGAAACCAGGCTACAGTAAAGCTATAACATGTAACTTGGACAGGCACAACAAGAAACATATAGATTCACTACATGTATGGAGTAATTTTTGATCATCTTATATCCAGAAACTTCTATATTCTTTACATTTTTTCACTAATCCATTCTCAGTTATGGGACCCACAATTTAAGAAAATATATATTAAGGGATTACATAGGTAGGTAACACATTATTTGACTGAAAAATTTCTGGAGGGCTTTTTTGATATCCTTGTTCCTCAAGCTGTAGATGAAGGGGTTCATCATGGGAACCACCATGGTATACATTACTGAAGCCACCACACTTTTCTTGGAAGAACTAGAAATAGATGAGCTAAGGTACACACCAAGACCTGTTCCATAAAATAAGCAAACAACTGACAGATGAGATCCACAAGTAGAGAATGCTTTATATTTCCCCCAAAATGAAGGGACTCTGACAACGGAGGAAATAATTTTATAATAGGAGTAAAAGATTCCTGAGGCAGGGAGGAAACCAACAGTGATACTGACAAGAAATATAACTATGCTATTTATAGAGGTGTCAGAACAGGCAAGTTTTAGAAGCTCTGGAACATCACAGAAGAAATGAGGGATTTCTATATTAGTACAAAATTTTAGTTGTGACACCATAAAGCAGTGCACCTGTGAATCAATGAGACTGATACAAAATGACATTACAACCAAATATCTACACAGACGAGGATTCAGAATGACTTGGTAGTGTAGAGGGTATAAAATGGCCACCCATCGGTCATAGGCCATCACTGCCAGTAGTAGGCTATCCATACACCCAAAAAGAAAAAAGAAAGACACCTGAGTTAGGCAGGCAGCATAAGTTATAGATTTATTATGGGTCTGAATGTTTACCAGCATTTTGGGGATGGTGGTGCTGCTGAAGCCTATGTCAGACAATGAAAGGTTGTAGAGGAAGAAGTACATAGGGCTGTGGAGGTGGGAATCAGAGCTGATGGCCAAGATAATGAGCACATTTCCAAGCACAGTGAGCAGGTATATGAGCAGGAATAGTATGAATAATAGAGGCTGCAGTTCATGGTTTTCTGAGAGTCCAAGGAGAAGGAATTCCAAGTTACTTGTTAAATTATATAGTCCCATGAGGCTAGAATATCTTTTTAAAAGAAAAAAAAAAAACCTTGGTGATGAATTAAGCACTACAGAAGCAACTCGCTACATACGTGTATTTTTTTTTTTGTAATCCAGCAATTCATAAGAAATAATTCATATATGCTAACTTTTAAGGTTTAGACATAGTTTACTTATTGTAAAAATCATGCATGGGCTAGCAAGTTTGTCTGTTTGGTACTTACTTTAAGACGCATAATCCATGATTTAAATGGAGGTCAGCACTGTTGAACCTGACTAATCAATGTAGGAACCTAAATTGAATCCCAACATAAAGATGGTAAAAAGTAGAGGATAACGAGGAAAATATGAAAAAAAGAAAAAAGAAAAGGATAAAGGATAGAAGGAATGTAGGTGGGAAGGAAGGAGCAAGGAAACTAAGGAAGAAATAAGATATGAGATGAGAAGAGAATCAAAGCAAAGGGAAGGAAAAAAGGCAAATGAAGGAAGGAAAGGAAACAAGAAAGTACAGGACAGGGCAGAAAGGAAAAGAAACAAAAGAAGGGAAGAGAGAAGAAAAAAAAGGATCTCATCGGAAATACAGCCATTATATTAGGTTTTGGTAGGCATTAAGAGACTCCATCCTCTCTGGTTTCCTTTTATAACACATTTTGACTTCCTCTTCAATATATTTTCATTTCTTCCATTCATAAATAGAATATCATCAAAGCCTGTAGTTTGAAATTGAGTATATAAACTGTGATGTACATAAACTTCTTTTCAAAACAACAACAACAACAAACTTACCTGTCTTGAGCATTTTGATAATAAGTCAAAACAGACTAACTCATGAACAGTGTAACTTTAGTTATAATTTTCAGGTCTGGCATACTCATAATGTTTTTCTTAAATGGACTCTGAGAAAAGCTTCATCTACATCTATTATCTTTCGAAACTCTAGGCAAACTTTATTCCTTAGGAAAAATATTTTCAAACAATTAATCCATGAAATTACTATGAAATCCACAGTAAAATTTCTGCTAACCAGTAAAAAAAAAACCACAAGTGAAAAAGAAAGTGCTTTTTTTCATCTATTTACATTGGAAAAATCTTATAAAAGAACTTAGTGAAGAATTTATTTCTATTTTATCTTTAAAAAGTGCACTAAGCTTACTTCTTCCTTTTTATATTGTGAATACACAGGCGAAAACCTGCTCTGGAGAGTTTGCTCAGCAGTTAAAATCACTTTCTTCTCTACCAGCAACCCAAGTTTTGCCTGCAACTCAAACACAGGAGGAACCTGCACCCTATTCTGGGTTCCTTGGGTACCCACACAAAACTGTCTTAGACACAAAACATATACTCAATAATTTTTATTGAAAATAAAACTTCAATTCTTGTTCTATCAGTTGTTAATAGTCAATTGAAATTTATGTTCTACATGTTTAATATAGTTTCTTTATTTTTCCATTTTCTGATTTTGTAACTCAAATTTTGTAATTCCTTTGAGAGTTAGCTTCTACACACATATAAAATTGTCAGGTAAGAGTATGTTCAAATGTACATGAGTGTATAAACATTTAGCATTGTCATAAATATTTGATAAACAGTCATTATTTTTAATGGCTGCAAAATTATTCTATATAATTGATTCTGAAGTTGTTATTAATTGATAAAGTAAAATGCTAAGCAACATTTTTCTTTCTCTTTTTGGTTGATAAACAAAAGAAGTTTCATTATGCAACACTACAAAGTATATATTATTATACTTTTCACATATCTATTCTTAAATGCCTTACCTATTCCTTCCTGCCTACTTTCTGCTTACCCCTAGCCCACAATCTTCTATACGCATTTAAATATAGAGTTATCAAAGGAGAAAATATGGTGTTTTTTTTTTAATTATTTCTTATTACCATTTAGCTTGAAATTCTGCCTCATTATCCCACGGTCTTGTAATACAGATAGGCATATGGTACCACACTTAGCTACAATATTTAATTCTTTTTCTTTTCCTTTCTTTTTTCAATATGCTTTTTTATGTCACTCAGCATATTAATCATTTCCCTCTCTTTGTTACTTTGTTACTTTCTTTGTTTGTTTCTTTCCTTCCTTCATCTTTTATTTGTTATTGGTAAATTAAGATCTCTTACCTTTGTACATGTTAGACATGTATATTAATTATGTAGCTCCATCTATGTAATGCCTAACCCCATCATATTCTGTAAATGCTACATGAATGCTAGTGAAAAAGTCATGCTGAGTTAACATGTTATTCTTTTATTGTTATTTGTAAAAATATGGTAATATTTCTTAGCTATATTTCTAATGAAAGTTTTCAGGATAGGTTTTTGTTCTTTTTTTTTTTTTCATTTTTTCCCTATTTAACTCAAATTCAACCCATTCATGTACGTCTAAGGATATAAGAGCACAGTGGAGCCAAAGCTTTATTTTGAAACTTAGCTTCACATTTTTATAACATCCTAAGATGTTTTCAATTAAATCATTTTTCTAAAGACAATTTATTTCCTCTAAGATCAGCTACCTTAATTTTAAAATTTTGAGTGTTTATTTCTTCTCAAATGTAAAGATATGATTTGATTTAATGTCTCATTGAAACTTAATAATAAGTACAATTACTGTGCAGTAATCATTGCAAGTTTCCAAAGTATTTAATTTTGATAAAAATTCAAGTAAGAATTAACAGAAAATCTCAAGCATGAGTAATTCAATAGGTATACTGATTAAGTCTACTGCATAATAACAAGACATGAAACCCATGATTATATTCAATAATTTCAGATAAAAATTATCTTCAAACATAGTTTGAAGTAAAGATTGCTGAAGTAAAATTTACATGAAAGATGTTATCTGTCCATTATAAATTTGTTGAAATGTTTATAATGTTATTTTTATTTTCCAACTTACATGGTACAGATGACTCCATTGATGAAGATAACTTCAGATATACCTCATTGATAAGATGTTAAAGAAGGTAAGAGAACAAATCTTAAAACTTAGCTCTTATGGACTTTTTTCTTCTCTTTTCTTCCAATCAGTTTATAAACCCCAGAATGTTAAATATTTGTGTAGTTGAAGTGTACATCTCTTTTAACATTTTTCATTCTCCTTAGATGTTAAGAGGTTATTCAACACTGAAAGTTTCATATTGTTTTGGTAATTTCTATTTTCTCTCATTATTATATCTATCACTGTTAACAAAATTTCTCTGTGGTATGGTTATAAAGGATTGTGATTCTACCAAATAGAAACTGATGTAAGGGAATCAGGACCTCAAGGCCAACCTTGGCGGTAAATTGAACCCTGTTCTCAAAAAAGTAAACAAAAGTAAAGGAATACATGTAAGAAAATTTACTTTTATAAGAACAAAAATAAAAGCTGGGCATGGTGGTGCACACCTTCAATCCCAGCACTCTGGAGGCAGAGGCAGGCAGATATATTTCTGAGTTTGAGGCCAGCCTGGTCTACAAAGTGAGTTCCAGGACAGCCAGAGCTACACAGAGAAACCCTGTCTTGAAAAAAAAAAAAAAAAAAGAAAAAAGAAAAAGAACAAAAATAAAGTGGTGCAATTCAGCCACTGGAAGCTTGCTTAGAATGAATTCACAATGAGATTAGATGTAAAGTCCTAAATATAACAACAATAAAATTAACAATAATGAAACAAAAATATGAGGAGCAAATGAGACAAAATTAGCAAAAAGAAAAAAAAAAGAGAGAGAAAATTGAAGTCTCAATTAAAATAACAACATTTTGCTGAATGTAACAGTACTTTCCATTTTGGTATATGACTGTACTTAATTTCATCTGTAATTTGTTCAAGTCACAAGATACTATCATGATATTCACATCTACTCAGTTATAACATATGGAATAAGGTTAGATAGGAGAACTGAATTTTAGTAATAATAATGATTTGCCTGATGTCACGCAGGTAATACATACATATCAGATGAAAAGTCATTTTATTCAATCACTTCTATTAAAAGTAAAATTCTAGCTAATTAATTAGATTAATTCTACCTAAATAATTAATTATTGGATTAAATAACTTTAAATAATTAAAATTTAAGGTCTACCCAGACAACTTTGTCAATTTCCTCAAATTCACATGCAGTAAGCAGAAATTTGAGATATAGTTAAAAATTTTCTAGTATACACAACCAATGGTGATTTTAATATGGGTGTGAAATTTTTTTGAAGGTCAGAGGTCAACTTTGGGTATTCTTCATTCTAATTTTTTTTTTTTGAGAGAGAGATAGTATATCATGGATTTTGGACCTTACTTGAATTACATTGACTTGCTAGTCAAACCCCAAGATCTGCCTATCTCAATTCACCTAGTCCTAAGGTTACAGACAGACACCAACATAGCCAACTTTTTAGTATCACTCTTGGTAGCTGAATTCAGGAACTCGTTGTCCACAGCAAACATCTCACCACTGATTCATCTCTTCCAATCCCTCTAACAGTTCACTGGTTCTTGATATTTATTTCCTATGATTATCTTCATCTTTATTTTTATTACAAGGTGCTTAGTAATTTTAATCAATAGCAGACAGATTAGAGAGGCACCAATTTTTTGTTCTGATTGAAAAATTCGACTGAATTATAATCTACAAGGGTAGAAAATTAGACTATTTGATTATTCTCATATTAATTAATAAATTAACTTAGTCATCATAACTAATAACATAAACTTCATAAAATTTTGCTTATTGATGCATTTCTCCCACTGATTACTCCACAACATATACTTTTATCTTTCTGGTATCAACAATGTAATAATCCTGTCTCTCTTTTTTCTCTTGCATAGATTAATACTTACTAGGTTGTAAATTATTTCAACTTGACAATGACTAGAGGTGACTGAAACACTCTTTCACTCTTGTCAGATGTGTGATGATGTTCCAGTTTCTGTGTTCAAGACTAGAGGGAAAACAGTGAATCATGACACTTCCCATGTGACTGATGAATATGTGAGGAGAAGGAAATACAAATATAAGGTATAAGTTATTCCGGATCAGAAATGTTTAACTAGAGCAGGAACAGAAAGTGGATATTTATGAGATTTTGAGGCTCAATTCACAGAGCTAACAATTATGCTTCAAACTATTCAAATCTCTAAGGATTTCCTAATAGTAATTTAGAACAGAAAGGGCAAAAGTGAATGTACTGAGAAAGGCATAACCCTTCCTATTTCAGGAAGAAGCTTAATTATACTCTTCTGACCTCCAGGTTGTAGAGATATTGCAACACTAATACACATACTTTTAATTAAATTAAGTAATATGAGGTGTGATATGTGCAATTTTATTGAACAATTAATGTAATTTGTAGATAGTTAAAATTTCCATATAAAGTATCTGATACGATTTCTATGTTTTAAGTGGTATCTGTTGTCTTTTAACTTCTCTTCCATGAACATACTTTTTTCATTAATTAATGTCAAGAAAAGATGACATTTTTCTAGTAAGATTCAAATGGCCATTAGAATCTCTGAATTCTATTCAACTGTAATTCATCTCTCTTTTAATAAAATGTTCTCTCTTTTTTTCTCTTTGCCTCACTGTCATGTCCCACTACCGCATTAGCACCTCATTACTATAACAGGTAGTTTTCAAATTTGAAATACTTTACCTCAGTCTACTAGGTAGTGGGTCTACAGACGTGAGAGGCTGGGGAAATTTCTGTTCAACACCTCAGTCTTTGGGATAATGTGTTTAATATATACAGTGTAATGATGGAGATTTAATTAAAATTATCTTTGACTGTATATTTTAGTTCTTTTTGGGGGATGTCCTAAATTGTAATTCCATGTGTGAATAGCCACCAGGTTGATTTTTAGTTTACTAATGTGCAGAAGACTCAGACACTATTGATTTGGACAGGGGGAAAACTATAATAACTATATTTGCACATATAATTGTAGAGAGTAAATTGTATGGAGACCAAATGGCAGGAGTACATACGTATGTATGTACACAATAATATATACACATAAACATGCGCACACATGAACACATAACATATACAGATAAAGATAAACTCACACACCTATATACATACATGTGTGAAATATAATGTTAAAATTGAGATATTTGAATGATTGTGCAATAGGAACATGTGATACGGAACAGAGTCATTTGTGCTAAGAACTCTTATTAAACACATTATGAAAGCCAAACTGAGTCTAGGGTCTAAAATGTATAAGAGAAAATAAAGTTGGTTATGTCAGTGACTCGTTCTGTGTTTTTAACACTTCCATATCATTTTATGATAAAATGTTCAGATAATGATGCCATATTCAACATTAACCTCTGGTAAAACAAAAATTTTTGCACTTTTTCCTGTACATTCTAGTTCGTAGAATTTTTACCATTTGATTTCCTCTTTCATTGTTTTGCTTTATTTTTTTTAACTTTTTCCAATTTTTTATCAGGTATTTTCTTCATTTACATTTCAAATGCTATCCCAAAAGTCCCCTATACCCTCCCNCCCCCCTGCTCCCCTACCTACCCACTCCCACTTCTTGGCCCTGGTGTTCCCTTGTACTGGGGCATATAAAGTTTGCAAGACCAAGGGGCCTGTCTTCCCAATGATGGCCAACTAGTCCATCTTCTGCTACATATGCAGTTAGAGAAACAATGTCGGGGGTACTGGTTAGTTCATATTGTTGTTCCACTTATAGGGTTGCAGGCACCTTCAGCTCCTTGGGTACTTTCTCTAGCTCCTCCATTGGGGGCCCTGTGTTCCATCCAATAGCTGACTGTGAGTATCCAGGTTACTATACCCAGCTAAACTCTCAATTACCATAGATGGAGAAACCAAAGTATTCCATGACAAAACCAAATTCATACAATATCTTTCCATGAATCCAGCCCTTCAAAGGATAATAACTGGAAAACAATAATACAAGGCTGGAAACTATGCCCTAGAAAAAGCAAATCCCTCAACAATCGAAAAGAAGACAGCCACAAGAACAGAATCCCAACTCTAACAACAAAAATAACAGGAAGCAATAATTACTTTCCTTTAATATCTCATAATATCAATGGACTCAGTTCCCCAGTTGTTTTGCTTTTTAAATATTTAGTTAATTCTGATGATCTTACTCTTATCAGATAATATTAATGGAACATGAACCCATACTATTAAAGATGCATCTTTTACAAGAAAAAGTAATAAATATAATTTTTTTCTCTCAAGTGTGTATAAAACAAGTAGTGGAAAGTTTATTGGCCCTGTTCTAAGTATATGCAATTGTCTGTGAGAAATGACTCCATGCACTCAGAAAATAAGGAAAAAGTAGACAACACGTGGGGGGAGGGTCCAGCTAATGCCATGAATAAAATATATTATTAATTTACATATGTAAGCAAGGGTGTAGTTAAACCACTGAATTATATACATCCATGGGTAGAAAGAAAGGCTTATTGTGAATTAAAATTCCATGAATATTACTCAGGGGACTGAGAAAAGTAAAATGTCAAAAATGCAAGTAGATGACAGTCAGTAACATGAGAGTCTTTAAGGTGATACCGCTGTGAAGTTGACTAGCACTAGATGCCCTTAAAAGAAGTATTTGACCTTTGTGGATATGTCATGCAAGGTCCTGGTAAACAGATGCCCACCTTATTTTATTGATTTTATTTGTAAACAGAAACATATGAGGCTCTTGAGGAAGGCTGAATTTGAATTTCTATTTACCCAACAACAGGCCTTCTCTTTACATTGTCTGAGTTTATATGTTTACTACATTGCCCCTAGCACTGCCATTTTGGGTATCCTATTTTTGACCTAACATATATTCCACACTATCAGAAATATGATCAGCATAAATTAGGAGGGAAGTATAATCCAAATGTTCTATGTGTCAATATCAATGTTGTTTACCAGGATTGACCAGTCATTAGACTCTATTCCTATGACAAAAAAAAAAAAAAAAATTTTAGGACCAGGATTTAGGCCCTGATGCCATTAAAGCCAATGGAGGCAGCTTTGACTTGCAGCTAGATCTTAGGTGAAGTTAAGGTTTCTAGTTCTGTCATGTGAGGCAGACTCATGTGGTGTTTTGTTGAAAATTTACCCATGAGAGCACATGTAATATTTGGTGAGAATATACATAGGACTCAACAGACAGTGAGGGTACAGTGCCTTCATAGCTAGCTATGAAATGCTTTGTTGATCTCATGCCTTTGCTGATCTTCACTTTATTTTGAGAGGCATGGCACAGGACTTCTCAAGACATTCCAGCTGGACCTAGTCAGAGCTATTGACTCTTGCTGATTCAGTGAAGGCCTATCTGCTTCTGCTTGATTGTGACACTGCTGCTGATTTGTTTTTGTTATGGTGACGCTACTGAACTGGACTGTGGTTATTCTGACAATTCAAATGTCCCCAAATTACTAAATCTAAACAGGTCCACATTCCCTTGTTCTATTTAGCCTCTGTTCTTTCTTACCTTTGGATGGTGAGGGTCAAAAGATTTGAAAACCCTTATAAAATAGGTTTTGAAAAATCTAAGCCTACCAGTAGTACTAGTACCCAGTGTGACTTAGAATGATAATGGATCATTCTGCCTTGATTGTGGTAAGGAGGGGTTCAGGTTATGAGGGGTTAACAATGTTCTTTTAGAACTTTCTAAAGTTGGTAAAATTGAAGCTACAGCTCCTTGGTGGTCTCCTACCTTTGTTCCCAGAGGATTTGGGGGTTTGTTTCATGGTTTTTCGGTATATACTTTTAAAAGATTAAAGATAAACCTCACAATTCTCTTATATTAGAGAAGATTGAAGAGTTGTCTAAGAGCATAGAGAGTTTTCAAATAGAAGTGCTTGGGAAGCAAAAAGAGCCAGTGGGAGGAGAACGAAAGGGTTCAGGCTGATGTCTGAGATGAGGAATGTATTGCAGGATAAAAAGGGGGAAATAAAATGGAGTGGAAGGGAAGCGGCCTTTCTTCCCCTGATCCACACACTTTGACTACCAAGCACCCAGGTCACCTTCATGAGACTAGGGTCTTGGAAGAGCAGGAGATGATACAGGGACAACAGGATAGTGTTCAGCCTAGTCCCCTGTGGGAATATTTGCTCGGGCCTATACAAATATCTTCAGCCTTCCTTGTCTTTATGCAGTGTATCCCTGCTAATGATGGTGGTCATGCTTTTAATGAATTGACTTGGTGTCTGATAGTAATGCTAGATAAATAATTTTAAACAGGCTATGATATTTTGACTTACACGTTCCATTTGTTAAAGAAATGTTAAATACTAAGGCTGTACAGAAAAGGGTTATCCCCAAAGTACGAAAAAGATTAGCATCATCTGTTCTATAAAATGGACAACATTTACACTGATTAATGTGATGGAGGCACAGAGCCACAAAATATATATCAATGGAATATAGCTAGGTGAAAAATTGTTACTAAAAACCAACTGCTTGATGAAGGTCCTTATGCTGATTTATATGATAGCACAATTGAACAATGTTGTGTTGTGGCTTTATGAATCTGGGTTATGATTGAAGAGTCATGGAAAAAAACTGCATCATTTATGTAGAAGCATTCACCAGTTTTATACAGAGATTGAGTTCAGCTGTAGATATAGCCGTATCAGACCCGGAAATGAGATGGTTATTGATAGAAATATTAGCCTTTGAAAATGCAAATGTTGAATGTAAGGGTATTTATCTGCTATGGAAAGGGAAAACATTGATCAAAAGATGGCCAATAGAAGAGGGACATACAAGGTAATCTATTGCCATCAGGAAACAGAGGGGTCTGTCATCTTAAGATTCCACAGTACATAGTATAAGCTGTCTTCCTTTGGTCAGCCAGAAAGTAGCATGTAGTCAAGAAAATCGAAATTAAGTATTTCTGATTTACAACATGACACAGAAGGGAGTGCAGCATTGGATTTGCCTACAGCTTCACTTCTAACTCTATTCCCTGAACCCGAATATTACAATATAACCACTTGCCTGCAGTCACACTCAGAACCCGAACCGGGTTCACCCTGGAAGGCAAGCTGGGGAAGGAAAAAAACGGCGGCGGGGGGGGGGGGGAATAACCAGGCTAAGACAAGAAATCCTGATCAAAGCCCAAGGTTTAATGAAATACTCAGTTTTTATAGCATGGGAAAAAGCCCTGCCCCCAGCCCCAGTCTTTGAGAGCACAGGTGAGAGCCTGTAGGTGGGTAGTGTCTGCAATATCTAAAAGTCTTCTCAGCAGGCAATGGCGAACCTTTGAAGGGCAGTGGCAGATGTAAACAGTAGAGCCAGCTTGGCAGATCTGAAGAATACCACCGCAGGTGGTTCTTAGTGGCTGCAGAGGGCTGGGAGAATTCTATACTGTGGATGGCCCTTTACCCTCAATAACAGTGGGGAAGGTAAGGTCACTACTGTAGTAGAAAAGACTACTGGAAAGTGCTGGAAAATGTGTTTTCTGGCAAACAAAAAGTGGTTAATGAGCATAGACCCAAATTAAAGGTGCAAAGGAAGGGTGTTGACATAAATGTTTAGGTAGTTATACAATCTGATGTTATTGTACTTTTCAGAAAGTCTTAAGATTCAGGTTGGCTACTTCAAAAAGTTTCTGAACAATTTATTGGAATTGGTAAGTTATCAGTAATAAGAAAACTTGTCCAATGAATTAACCTATGTGGGTCCACAAGGGCAAAGATGAAATTTGAAATCCTATGTGGCTAACATATGCCTAAATTTATGGAGAAAGGATCTTTTACATTGATGTGGTAAAAAAAAAAAAAAAAATCTGTAATTCCAGGGACAGCAAAGGATGAAATTAAGTGTGATATGGTAGATGATCCTGGGAAGGACTTGATATGTGGTGATTGAGAAGAATCATAAGCTGTGCCCATGTGGCAAAAAAATTTGATCACAGTGATTAAATTTCTAAACTTATAAAAGGGGCCACTGCCAACATACCAACAGCCTTGCTCCTAAATTGTTGTCAAACCATCCTGCAGGGCAAGAGCAGTAACCTACAACAAATGAAAATTCCAGTATCTTGAACAACTGGTAAAGGGCCAGCTAGAGGCACAACATATAGAAAATCTACCAGTCCATGGAATTCCCCTGTAACTGTTTTCAAAAAATGAAACAAGGAAAATGAAGGATGACAATAGATTTAAGAGCAGATAACATGTTAATTCAATCAATGGGTCCTTGAAGCATGGACTTCCTTTACCATCTTTGTTACTGAGGTTATGGACAATGGTCATAACTAACTTGAAAGATTGCTTTTACACAGTGCCCTAGTATGAACAGAATAGGAAAAGCTTTTCTGTGCAATACCTACTTTAAATAATAGTCATCTACCAAAGAGATATCACTGGAAAGTACTTCCACAGAGAATATTAAATAGTCCAACTTTATGTCAGTATTTTGTTCAATAACTATTATAAATAATTCATAAGCAAGTCTTTCAATCTATCATTCATCATTATATGGATGGCATTCTGTTAGATGACAAATATGGTTTATAGAATATGTTTAAAGTAGCACAAAAGTTTCTGCCATACTGGGGGTTACAGATTGCTCCAGAAAAATATGAAGAGGAGATTCACTTACTTATTTGGATTCTAAAATCAGTCAACAAATAATTTTATCCAAAAAGGTGCAGTTTCATAGGGACAAATTGCAAACACTAAATGATTTTTAAAAATTAATGGGAGAAATGAACTGCCTAAGGCCTACAACTGAATTAAGTACATGTGAGTTAAGTAATTCAAACATTTCAAGGAAAATCAATTTTAAACAGTCCAAGATGTCTAACATTTGAAGCAGAAAAAGATAATTCGTGTAGAACAAAGACTGCACAGTGCATATGTGGATTGAATTGATCATAACCTTTCTTGTATTTTGGTCATTTTGCCTTAAATACATTCTACTGGGCTCATTATGCAAAGAGAAGGTAAGTACTATGGAAAGGATATTCTTAGCTCAGAAACAAAGTAAAATTTGAAGATTGAGTTAATTATAAAATGTAGACTAAGATTATACCAATTATCCGGAATAGATCCAGCCAAAATTTTAGTACCTCTTACAAATGATGAGATTATATCACTATGGGTGATCAGTGAAGATTGACAAAGAGCTTGCAGTAACTATTTGAGTGAAAATAATAGCAATTATTTGAAAATCAAATGTATACACTTAAAAAAACTAATAGAATTCTTTGACATACCACAAAGAGATGACCAATTTCAGAGACAACTACATTATATACAGATATAAACAGGATGAGTTGATGGTAGGTTTTAAATCAGACAAAATTTTCCAGGTGTATAAAACTCTATATACCTCAGTTAAAAATTCAGAGATATATGCAAATCTTTTATTATAAGATTTAGGTATTATCTTGAATCTCTTATCATAATTACTCACTTTTTATATGCAGAAAGACATGTTTTGCATAAAGAGATTGCTGAATTTGTACCTGATAACTCAGAATTAACCTTATTATTTACAAAATTGCAGGAGCCCATTAGAAGTAGAAACCATCCCTTATGTGCTACTCATATTAGGTCTCATACAGGTTTGTTGAACAAGTGACGACAGTTACTAACATGAAATATGTTAAAAGCCTCAAATTTCATGAAAGGCATCATGCTAATGGGAAAGGTTTAAAGGAAAAATTCCCATCACATTGCAACAAGTCAAATAAAATAATAATAACAATAATTAATATTAATAATAATAATAAATGTCCTAAGTGTTTTCTATACAATCAAATTCCTTTATCTGCTAGTAGGAAATCTAGTGATACCAAGAGAAATGACTTCTGACGATTGGATGTTTCCTATTTCTTAGAATTTGGAACACAATAGCATATATATCATAACTTTGACACATACTCAGGGTTTCAATAGTCAAATGCTTTAAGTTCTGAAAAGTCTGACTGTGTTATTATAGACTTATTGTAAATAATGGCAGTTATAGGGATATCAACAAAAATTAAAACTGCTAATGCTCCTACATATATATCCAATGAAATGAAACAATTATTTGAATATTACCATATAAAGCATGTTAAGGTATATGACACAATCCCACAGGACAAGCAGTTCTAGGACAAACCAATAATACCTTAAAAGCAATGCATATTAAACAAAGGGGAGATTAAACATCCCCAGTGACAGATTAAATAATGCATTGTTAACTCTTCAAGTTGGTGAAAAGGAACACCAGCAGCTGAAAAGCACTGAGTTATCAAAATAAAACAAAACAAAACAAAACTGAGGAACTGTTATAAGAATGTGTTTGTTGACATTAGAATGGAAATCTGCAATACTTTTAAGATGGGTATGTAGTTATGCTCATGTATCTACAGGAAATGAGAAAATATGGTTACCAACAAAACTTATGAAGATTAGATCTGACAAGTGAATACCTCTTATCAACTGAAACTTGCATGCCTTCAAAAAGCAAATAAACCTGTGTGATTCACTCTCACAAACCAATTTCTGTTTCTGTTACTTATTTCTCCACAATATGAATACTTATCAGCTTCAAAAAAGCTAGCCCAAAGGTTTGGTCACACAGGGACTGGACAACAGCACAGATGCTAGACTGACAACATGTAGATTAGACTGCAAAAACATAGACAATAAAAACAGAGATTGGGTATTTTGTTCCTTATTCTAAGGAGGAATGAAGTATCCACACGATGGTCATCCTTCTTGGTTTTCTTGTGTTTTGCAAGATGCATCTTGGGTATTCTAAGTTTCTGGGCTAATATCCACTTATCAGTGAGTGCATATCTAGTGACTTCTTTTGTGACTGGGTTACCTCACTAAGGATGATATCCTCCAGATATATCCACTTGCCCAAGAATTTCATCAATTCATTGTTTTTAATAGCTGAGTAGTATTCACCTCTTGGGAGGCTATGCCAGTGCCTGGCAAACACAGAAGTGGATGCTTACAGTCAGCTATTGGATGGAACACAGGGCCCCCAATGGAGGAGCTAGAGAAAGTACCCAAGGTGTTGTAGGGGGCTGCAGCCCTGTAGGTGCAACAACAATATGAACTAACCAGTACCCCCTGAGCTCTCTAGCTGCATATGTAGCTGAAGATGGCCTAATAGGCCATCATTGGGAAGAGAGGCCCCTTGGTCTTGTAAACTTCATATGACCTAGCACAGGGGAAGGCCAGGGCCAAGTAATGGGAGTGGGTGGGTAGGGGAGCAGGACCCGGGGGGGTGTATAGGGAACTTTCAGGATAGCATTTGAAATGTAAATAAAGAAAATAATAATAAATAAAAGAAATATAATTGGGAAATTAAAAAAAAAAAGACAGAGATTGGGGAACAAATGCTACAGCTAGGTGTTTTGTTTTTGGTTCAAATTTTTTCAGATTAACAATTTTTTCCTGGCCCCAAGTAGGAATTCTTCACCTCAATTCAGCATGAAGCAACTATAAGAACAATGCCATCCTAATCCTTTAAATTGGGATGAATGCGTTTCTTTGACTGATATGATATAGTTGTTTGCATGTAGGGTGGAGTGTTCAATTGATGTATATTGGTAGAAATTTAAAGTTGTTTTGTTTTTATGATATGCAGAAAAGAATTTAAGGTGGATTTATTTTTATTCTATATTGATAGACACTTAAGGTTGTTTTATTTGAATTAAGTGTATTGATAGAAATTTAAGGATGTTTTGTTTAAGTTAGTGCACACTAATAGGAACTTAGGGTTGTTTTTTAAAAATTTTTGTATATTACTCAACATTTATGATTGTTTATTTGGACTATATTGTATATAATCTGTTTATTTAAAAATGGTGTAAATTCTAGTTTTAGGGTTCTTATCATTAATTTTCTTGTATGTAGATTGTTAATGTGAGGTAAAAAGATAATTTTTAAACAAAAAGGGGGATATGAAGTGGAAGTTTCTGGTTGTATCATGTGATACAGACTCACACGGTGTTTTGTTGAGGCTAGACCTGTGAGGGCAGATGGGATGTTTGGAGAGAGTATAATTAGGATTCAGTAGACAGTGGTGGTGCCACACTTTTATAGTTAACTGTGCAATGCTTCATTGGTTTCCTGTATTCCTGATCTTTATTACATTGAGAAAAAAAGGCATAACAGAGAACTTCTCAAGGCATTACAGCTTTTAACAATACTGAGCTGGACTGCTGATATCCTGTCAACAGACATTGTAATCTCCCCCAAAGAATTGTTCTAAACAGGTACACTTTACCATGTCTTATTTACCATATTTTCTCCTCTACTTTTGGATGTTGGTCTAGACAGGTGGTTGAAGCATTTAAAAACCCTTATTTCAGTAGATTTTGAAAATAGAAACCTACAATTGGGCCTGTTTCTTTAAGAGTGACCATATCTCTAAAGAACAAAGTCAAGTGGTCCATACAATGTGAGAACCATCATTAGGTCCTGAATTTCCATAAAGCTTGACATAAAGTTCTGTAGTACTTCCAGGTGGGCATAATGACCTAGGTAATAAGTATTCAAAAATTAACAACACTAGTTAATTAAAATTATTCTAAAAATATGCAATATCATTGTTGTGTATTTTCCCAGGCTGAAGTCACCAGAGGTGTAGTCTCCTGTCTCTGTTTTATTGTCCAATGTATAACCTGGGTCCAGGACCTGAAAGAGAATAAAGGATGACAGTTCAGAATGCTAAGCCTAAGGATTACCTCTTCAGCAAAGTAATTTAAACTTAACACAAAATGGAGAATCTCTAATGACACATAGTCTCCAAAGGCTACGAGGATATGTACTATGAACTATGTTGGAATTTTTTAAAATTTATTATTAGATATTGTATTCATTTACATTTCAAATGCTATCCTCTTTCCTAGTTTCCTCTACTAAAGTCCCCTATACCCTCCCTACATCTTGCTCCTGAACCCAACCACTCCCACTTCCTGGCCCTGGCATTCCCCTGCACTGGGGCATATAACTTCTCAAGACCAAGGGCCTCTCCTCCCATTGATGGCCGACTAAGCCATCCTCTGCTATATATGCAAATAGAGACATAAGCTCTGGGGGGTACTGGTTAGTTCATATTGTTGTTCCTCCTATAGGGTTGCAGACCCCTTAAGCTCCTTGGGGACTTTCTCTACCTCTTTCATTGGGGGCCATGTGTTCCATCCAATAGTTGACTGTGAGCATCCACTTCTGTATTTTCCAGGTACTGGCATATCCTCACATAGCTATATCAGGGTCCTGTTAGCAAAGTCTTGCTGGCATATGCAATAGAGTCTGAGTGTGGTGGTTGTTTATGGGATGGATCTCCTTTTGGGGCAGTCTCTGGATGGTCTCAGCTCAAAACTTTGTCTCTGTAACTCCTTCCATGGGTATTTTGATCCCCATTTTAAGAAGGAATGAAGTATGCACACTTTGGTCTTCCTTTTTCTTGAGTTTCATGTGTTGTGCAAATTGTATATTGAGTATTCTAAGTTTCTGAGCTAATATCCGCTTATCAATGAGTGCATATCATGTGAGTTCTTCTGTGATTGGGTTACCTCACTCAGGATGATATCCTCCAGATTCATACATTTGCCTAAGAATTTCATAAATTCATTGTTTTTAATAGCTGCATACTACAAAATTGTATAAATGTACCACATTTTTGATATCTACTCCTCTGTTAAGGAGCATCTGGGTTCTTTACAGATCTAGCTATAATAAATAACGCTTCTGTGAACACAGTGGAGCATATGTCCTTATTACAATTTGGAACATCTTCTGGGTATATGCCCAGGAGAGTCATTGCTGGATCTTCTCTTAGTACTATGTCCAATTTTCTGAGGAACCGCCAAATTGATCTCCAGGAGGTTTTACCAGCTTGCAATCCCACCAGCAATGGAGGAGTGTTCCTCTTTTTCCACATCCTCACCATTTTTGATCTTAGACACTCTGACTGGTGTAAGGTGGAATCTCAGGGTTGTTTTGATTTGCATTTCCCTAATTATTAAAGATATTGAACATTTGTTCAGGTGCTTCTCAGCCATTCAGTATTCCTCAGTTGAGAATTCTTTGTTTAGCTCTATACCCCATTTTTAATAAGGTTATTTGATTTTCTGGAATCCAGCTTCTTGAGTTCTTTATGTATAATGGATATTAGTCCCCTATTGGATTTGGGATTGGTAAAGATGCTTTTCCAATCTTTTGGTGGCCTTTTTGTCTTATTGACAGTGTCTCTTGCCATGCAGATGCTTTACAATTTTATGAGGTCCCATTTTTCATTCTTGACCTTACAGCATAAGCTATTGCCCTTCTGTTCAGGAATTATTCCCCTATGCCCATGTCTTTGAGGCTTTTCCCCACTTTCTCCTCTACAAGTTTCAGTGTCTCTGGTTTTATATGGAGTTCCTTGACTGACTTAGACTTGAGCTTTGTACAAGGAGATAGGAATAGATCAATTTGCATTCTTCCACATGATAACTGCCAGGTGAGCAAACACCATTTGTTGAAAATGCTGTCTTTTTCCCATTGGATGGTTTTAGCTCCTTTGTAAAAGATCAAGTGACCATAGATGTGTGGGTTCATTTCTGCGTCTTCAATTCTACTGCATTGATATAATTGTCTGTCGCTGTACCAGTACCATGCAGATTTTTGGTTGTTTATTTGTTTTGTAAATCACAATTGCTCTGTAGCACAGCTTGATGTCAGGCATGGTGATTCTACCAGAGGTTATTTTATTGTTGAGAATAGTTTTTGCTATCCTGGGTTTTTTGTTATTCCAGATGAATTTGGAAATTGCCCTTTCTAACTCTGTGAAGAATTGAGTAGGGATTTTGATAGGGATTGAATTGAATCTGTAGGTTGCTTTCAGCAAGATAGGAATTTTTATTCTATTAATCCTGCCAATCCATGTGCATGGGAGATCTTTCCATCTTCTGAGACCTTCTTTGATTTCTTTCTTAAGAGACTTGAAGTTCTTATCATACAGATCTTTTACTTCCTTAGTTAGAGCCACACCAAGGTATTTTATAATATTTGTGACTATTTTGAGGGGTGTTGTTTCCCTAATTTCTTTCTAAGCCTTTTAAACTTTTGTGTAGAAAAAAGCCACTGATTTGTTTGAATTAATTTTATATCCAGCTATGGCACTGAAGCTGTTTAGCAGGTTTAGGAGTTCTCTGGTGGAATTTTTGGGGTCACTTGTATATACCATCATATCATCTCCAAATAGTGAAATTTTGACTTCTTTCTTTCCAATTTGTATCCCCTTAATCTCCTTTTGTTTTCTAATTGCTCTGGAGAGGAATTCAAGTACTATATTGAATAACTAGGGAGAAACTGAGCAGCCTCATCTAGTCCCTGATTTTAGTGGGATTGCTTCAAGTTTCTCTCCATTCAGTTTGATGTTGGCTACTGGTTTGCTGTATATTGTTTTCTATTATGTTTAGGCATGGACCTCGAATTTCTGGTCTTTCCACATCTTTTATCATGAATGGGTATTGGATTTTTTTCAAATCCTTTCTCAGCATCACATGACATGATCATGTGGATTTTTTTTTCCATTAAGCTTGATTATTTAGTGGATTTTGTTGATGTATTTTTGTATATTGAACCATCCTGCATCCCTGAGAGGAAATCTACTTGATCATGATGGATGATAGTTTTAATGTGTTCTTGCATTCAGTTTGTGAGAATTTTATTGAGTATTTCTTCATCAATATTCATAAGGGAAATTGGTCTTAGGTTCTCTTTCTTTGTTGGATCTTTGTATGGTTTAGGTATCAGAGTAATTGTGGCTTCTTAGATTAAATTAGCTAGAATACCTTCTGTTTCTACTTTGTAGAAATGTTTGAGTACTATTAGAATTAGGTCTTCTTTGATGGTCTGATAGAACTCTTCACTAAACCCATCTGGTCCAGGTTGTTTTTTGGTTGAGAGACTATTAATTACTGCTTCTATCTCTTTAGGGGATGTGGGGGTGTTTAGATCATTAATCTGATCCTGATTTAACTTTAGTACCTGGTATCTGTCTAGGAAATTGTCCATTTCATACAAGATTTCCAGTTTGTTGAGTATAACATTTTGTATCAGAATCTGATGTTTTGGATTTCCTCAGGTTTTGTTGTTATGTCTCCCTTTTTATTTTTGATTTTGTTAATTAGGATACTGTTCCTGTGCTCTGTAGTTAGTCTGGCTAAGAGTTTATCAATCTTGTTGATTTTCTCAATAAAACAAAACAAAACAAAAAACAAACAAACAAACAAAAACAAACAGCTCCCGATTTGGTTGATTCTTTGTACATTTCTTTTTGTTTCAACTCGGTTGATTTCAGCCCTGAGTTGATTATTTCCTGCCATCTACTCCTCTTGGGTGAATTTGCTTCCTTTCATTCTAGAGCTTTTAGATGTGCTGTCAAGATGCTAGTGTATGCTCCCTGTAGTTTCTTTTCGGCAGCACTCAAAGCTATGAGTTTTCCTTTTAGACTGCTTTCATTGTGTCTCATAAGTTTTGGTATGTTGTGGCTTTATTTTCATTAAACTCTAAAAAGTCTTTAATTTCTTTCTTTATTTCTTCCTTGACCAAGTTATCATTGAGTAGAGTGTTGTTCAGTTTACAACTCTTTGCTCTCCTGAGAGGACTGGTCTCTTAGAGACCCTGGATACACGACCATTTTGGAACTTTTAATTTCATGACTTAGGGAACCTCTTTTCACAGACCTGCTATTCAGATTACAACAGTAGTTAATTATAAAAGAAGATGAATACCTTAGGAGGGAGTTCATATATGGCTCTCTCATGTTTATAGCACCAGATAAATGACAATAAGGCATAGCCACTCTTGGTTAGATTAGAAGACTTACAGTGAGCAAAGAATTAAAGTTCTAGAAGTCTTTAGTATATTGTCTTGAATATAAAAATGTTCTCTCATCTTTTAAATATTTATCTACTTACTTATTTACTTATGTTACTGTAGTTGTATGTGTCTGTGTGTCTATTTTGTTTACTTTTTTATTTGTTTTTATGGTCAAATTCCATTCAAACATGTTCTGGTCATAAAACAAGTTACTAAGTATAATCTCTTGTCTTACAATATATGTTCCACAGATTGAAGTCCATGTCTTGTCTCACTTGTGTCATCTTTACGCAATAGTACATATTTCTTGTTCATTATTTTTAGATACCATAAAGAGAAAAAGAAAGAAAGAAACTATAGTTTGATGTCAACAGATGACAGTGTTTATTTACACATGCAATGAGAAGCAGCCTCTCTCCAATGGGAAATATAGAAGTCTCCAGGGGAAAACGCTGGCTCAGACACTGTATACAGGTAGTGGAGTACCTTGAGAAAGAGGAATTTGAAGGAGTTATAAAGGCTATGTGAGGATGCATGGTTTAATTGTCCTGGAGTTATTTGCTCCAGCGAAGAGTATGTATCATTAAAGTGAGTTGATATCATGGCAGCTGAGATGCAGAGAGACAAAGAATAAAAACTCAAAACCTCAAAATGCCCGAATTTTCTCTCAATAGGCTTTATCTCTTGCAGCTCTTATTACTTTTGAGCAGAGCCACTGTATGTATATTAGCCTTAAACAAATAAGATATTGGACAATATTCAAGATAAACTATAGCATGTCAAAATGAATCAGCGTTGAGATATGCAACATTAAATGTGCTGAAAACTATAGAAGCTATCCTAGTTTTGGTTCAAAAAATAATTTTTTAAACTTTGTTTAATTTTCCATATTTTATTTTTTCAAAATTAATTTTTTGTCCTTTCTGTCAATCTCTTCTCCAATTTTTCTCTGTGCAACTTTTAGGTACAATTTTTTTCTGCACATTTTGAGTTGAAGATATTGTGGGTGGATTATTGTCCCCATCCCGTCACTGAAAGTTCTACCTGACTACAGAAGGTGTCCAGTTTAGTCTCAATGTTCCTTACTGGTAAGAATTTCAGATAGAGCCAGTCCTACAGATACCTAGTAGCCCCTCTTATCCCAAGTCTCCAGCTAATCCAAGAGGACACCCACTGATGTCCATTCAGACACCAAGATCTCTCCCTGTCCACAGCAGTCACAGCTGATCGTCATCCTCCCCACTCATTCTCCCACACAGTTCTCTTCTTCTATCTACCTATATTAATTATTTTTTCTACTTTGAATGAGATTCACACATCTTCCTTTGGCCCCTCCTTATTGCCCAGTTGTTTTGGCTATCTGGATTGTAGCACGGTTATCCCACACTTTATGATAATCTACAATTATAAGTGAATATATACCATATATATCATCCTGAGTCTGCACCACCTTACTCAGCATAACACTCTCAAGTTCCATCCATTTGTCTGAAAATTTCATGATAACTTTGTTTTTAATAGTTAAGTAGCATATCACTGTGTAGATACATGTCATTTTTGATACACTCTTCTGTTTAGGTACATATATCATGTTTCTAGTTTCTGGTTATAATGAATCTAAGTGGTATAAAAATAATTGAAAAGTGTGCTGTGGTATAGGAAGGAGATTTGGGTACATGACCAGGGGTGGCATAACTGTGTCTCGTGTTAGAAATAGTCACACTTTTCTGAGAAACCACCAATGTGATTGCCACACCAATTGTACCTGTCTGTACCACAACCAGCCAGAGGAGTATTCCCTTTGCTCCACATCCACACCATTATGTGGTATCACTTAGTTTTTTACATTATCCATTCTCATGAGTGTAAATTGGAATTTCAGAGTCATTTTGATTTAAATTTCTCTAATAAGTAAGAATATTGAATACTTCTCTAAGTGCTTCTGGGCCATTTTAGATTGCTCTGTTGAGAATTCTCTGTTTAGCTTTGTCTCAATTTTTTCCAATATTTATTAGGTATTTACTTCATTTACATTTCAAGTGCTATCCACAAAGTCCCCTATGCCCCCCCCCTACTCCAATGCCTACCCACTCCTCCTTCTTGTCCCTGATGTTCCCCTGTACTAGAGCATGTAAAGTTTGCAAGACAAAGGGGCCTCTCTTCCCAATGATGGCTGACTAGGCCATCTTCTTCTACATATGCTGCTAGAGACATAAGCTGTGGGGGTGCTGGTTAGTTCGTATTGTTTTTCCACCTATAGGGTTGGAGACCCCTTCAGCTCCTTGGGTACTTTCTGTAGCTCCTACATTGGGGGCCCTGGGTTTCATCCAATAGATGACTGTGAACATCCACTTCTGTGTTTGCTAGGCACTGGCATAGCCTCACAAGAGACAGCTATATCAGGGTCCTTTCAGCAAATTATTGCTGGTGTATAAAATAGTGTCTGCGTTTGGTGGCTGATTATGGGATGGACCCCTGGGTGGGGCAGTTTTTGGATGGTCCATCCTTTCATCTCAGCTCGAAACGTTATCTCTGTAACCACTTCCATGGGAGTTTTGTTCCCCATTCTAAGAAGGGGCAAAGTATCCACATATTAGTCTTCCTTCTTCTTGAGATTCATGTGTTTTTACAAATTGTATC
>NC_034599.1:15183457-15204017 GCF_900095145.1 Mus pahari
GCCTGCCTTTATATGTTACTTGACCTTTTTCCCTTACTGCTTTTAATATTCTGTCTTTACTTAGTGCATTTGTTGTTCTGATTATTATGTGTCAGAAGGAATTTCTTTTCTGGTCCAGTCTATTTGGGGTTCTGTAGGCTTCTTGAATGTTCATGGNCATCTCTTTCTTTAGGTATGGGAAGTTTTCTTCTACAATTTTGTTGAAGATATTTGCTGGCCCTTTAAATTGATAATCTTCATTCTCATCTACTCCTATTATCCATAGGTTTGGTCTTCTCATTGTGTCCTGGATATCCTGTAAATTTTGAGTTAGGATCTTTCGGCATTTTGCATTTTCTTTGATTGTTGTGTCCATGTTCCCTATGGAATCTGCACCTGAGATTCTCTCTTGGATATCTTGTGTTCTGTTGCTGATGCTTGCATCTATCTTTCCTAATTTCTTTCCTAGGTTTTCTATCTCCAGAGTTGTCTCCCTTTGAGTTTTCTTTATTGTTTCTACTTGCATTTTTAGATCCTGTATGGTTTTGTTCAATTCCATCTCCTTTTGGTAGTGTGTGGTAGCATTTTCCTGTAACTCTTTAAGGGATTTTTGTGTTTCCACTTTAAAGTCTTCTATCTGTTTACCTGTGATTTCCAGTATTTCCTTCTTAAAGTCCTCTATCATCATCATGAGACGTGACTTTAGATCTATGTCCTGCTTTTCTGGTGTGATGGTGCATCAGGCACTTGTTATGGTGAGAGAGTTTGGTTCTGATGATGCCAAGTAACCTTGCTTTATGCTGCTTGTTCTTATGCTTGCCTCCTGCCATCTGATTATCTCTAGTGCTTGCTGCCCTCAATATATCTGATTGGAGTCTGTCCTTCCTATAATTCCAGTTGGTTCAGGACTTCTCAGAGTCNAGATTTCTCTGTGATTCTTTGATTGTGGGCTCCTGTGAACCTGAGATTCTGNGTGTGTCTGAGTTCTTGGCAGTCAAGCTCCTCTGAGACACTCAAATACTAGTGTGACCCAGCTCCTGTTATCCTGGGATCATGTTGTCCTAAGATCCTTGGTTTGTTATAGTGCATGGAAGTGGTGTCTCCTTTGAGTACCATGGAGTTGTCTGGTCTGTTTGAAACCAAGGTAAACCTGAAAGGATTAAAAGGAACCAGAGCCTCAGGTCATGAATGGCTCTGGTGTCCTTGTTCCTGTTGTCACAGGCCTGTCACTATTGGATTGGAGCTCTGGACAGGCAGTGTTCTCTTGTCCCTGTTCCTGCTGGCACAAGCCCCTGCTGGATTCTCTGGAGTTGATTGTGTTCCACTCATCGTGATCCCAAAGATCTGTAGTGTGGAGAGTCTTCTGGAGCACTCAGCTGTGGTTCAGAAGACAGATCATCTCGATTTTTTAATGGGTCATTTGGTTTGTTGATGTCTAGTTTCTTTTACTTTTTATATTTTAGATATTAGTAATATTTCAGATGCTGGGTTGATGAAGATATTTTGCCATCTGTTGGCTGCCTTTTTGTCCTATTGATGATGTTTTTAACCTTGCAAAAACTATTGACAAAGTCCTATGTTAAAAGAGGTAGCTAACATTTTGTTTCGCTGGGTTTTAATTTTGTTCTCCTTATATTTATTTATTGATTTCAGCCTTGATTTTATTACCTGCTCTCTAATCCTCTTCTCTGTCTTGCTTCTTTTTGCTCTGGAGCTTTTCCGTATGCTATTAAATCATACTATGAGATCTTAGAAGTTTCTTAACAAAGCACTCAGTGCTTTGCTCTTAGTTCTTCTTGCATTGTGTCTCATAAGCTTAAATATTTTTCATATTCATTTTCAATGAATACTAGAAGACCTTACTTTTTAAATTTCTTTCTTGACATAGTGGTCAATGTGTAGACAGTTGTTCAGTTTCCATGAGTTGAAAAGGTTTCTGTTTTGTTTTGTTTTGTTTTTTCAAATCCAAACTTAATCCTAGGTGGTCTGATAAGATACAGGGGGTTACTTCAATTTTCTTGTACCTGTCGAAAATACATACATGGTTAATTTTTGGACAGTATTCTATGAGGTTTTGAGAAGAAGCTATATTCTTTAGTGTGTAGGTGAAATGTACTGTTGATATTTAATAGGTCCATTTAAATCATAATACCTTTTAGTTATATCAGTTGGTTAAATAAATGACTCTTATTTTCAGAAGAAAAAATAGGTTGTGATTATTTTAGACCATGGCAACAGTCACTATTTGAAAACTATCTTCATCTTATTTTTAGCAGATAAAATGTATATGAAAACACAAAACCATACACTGACATCAGAATTTCTGATCTTGGGTTTCTCAGAAGATCCAGAACTATAATTGATTCTCCTTGGACTGTTACTGTACACGTACCTGGTCATGGTGTTAGGGAACCTGCTCATCTTCCTGGCTGTCAGCTCTGACTTACATCTCCAGAACCACATGTACTTTCTCTGCAATCTGTTCTTTTTTCTTTTCTAAAAAATATTTTTAAAGATTGGTTTATTTTATATATGTGAGTACACTGTAGCTGTCTTCAGACACACAAGAGGGCACTGGATTCAATTACAGATGGTTGTGAATCACCATATGGTTGTTGGAAATTGTACTCAGAACCTCTGGAAGAGCAATCAGTGCTCTTAAGTACTGAGACATCTCTCCAGCTCCGCTGAAATCTGTTCTTTGTTTATAACTGCTTCATCTCAACCACAGTATCAAACATGATATAGAACATGCAGTCACAGAAGAAAGACACTTCCCTCATAGAATACTTTACAGGGGTATATATTTTTAAAAAATAATGTTGCTGGAATGGATAAATTTTTACTCACCTTAATGGCATAGCATTGCTTTTTATCTATTTGTTACTGCCTCAACTACACTGTTATCATAAGCTTTCAGTTGTGTGTCCTTCTGATTCTGGTGTTTTGTATCATTATGTTTGCAGTCTTCCTGATACATGCTCTATTGATGAATGAACTGAAACTATCCAGAGGCATTGAAGTACCACATGTCTTCTGTAAACTGGATCAAGTTCTCATGGTATCCAATTCTTACAATCACATCAATAATTCTTTACAAATGTGATAACTGCCCTACTAAATGTGATTCCTATGAGAGTAATCCTATGTCTTACTCACAGATTACCTCATCCTTATTAAAGATGTCTTCCTGGAGGATATCATCCTTAGTGAGGTAACCCAATTACAAAAGAAGTCACTAGATATGCACTCACTGATAAGCGGATATTAGCCCAGAAACTTAGAATACCCAAGATACATTTTGTAAAACACAAGAAAACCAAGAAGGATGGCCATGGTGTGGATACTTCATTCCTCCTTAGAATAAGGAACAAAATACCCATGAAAGGATACCTGTACAGAGACAAAATTTAGAGCTAAGATAAAAGGATGGACTATCCAGAGACTACCCCATCCGGGAATTCCATCCCATCATCATCCACCAAACCCAGATACTAATGCACATGCCAGCAAGATTCTGCTGAAGGGACCCTGAAATAGCGACCTCTTCTGAGGCTATGCCAGTGCCTGGCAAACACAGAAGAGGATGCTCACAGTCAGCTATTGGATGGAACACAGGGCCCCCAATGGAGGAGCTAGAGAAAATACCCAAGGAGCTGTAGGGGGCTGCAACCCTGTAGGTACGACAACAATATGAACCAACCAGTACCCCCAGAGCTCATGTCTCTAGCTGCATATGTAGCAGAAGATGGCCTAATCGGCCATCATTGGGAAGAGAGGCCCCTTGGTCTTGTAAACTTTATATGACCTAGCACAGGAGAAGGCCAGGGCCAAGTAGTGGGAGTGGGTGGTTAGGGGAGCAGGGGCGGTGGGGGAGGGTATAGGGAACTTTCGGGATAGCATTTGAAATGTAAATAAAGAAAATAATAATAAATTAAAAAAAAGATGTCTTCCACTGTAAGTACAAAGCCCTTTTTATCTGGGGATCTCATCTCTGTGTCTCTTTGTTCTATGGATCAGGACTTGGAGCAGACTTCAGATCTTCTGTGATTATTCCTGACAAAGAAGAATTGCTTTGTTGATGTATGCTATGATATGTCCCATGCTGAACAGTTTCATCAATAGCCTGAGAAACAAGGATGTTAAAGTGCCCTTGGAGAATTTTCATCAGAGGTTCTTCTTGTCCATAGTGAATCAAAACCATCAAAACTAAATTCATACTGAGACCTGAAAGTAAACATGTATGTATATAGCCCTCTTGTGTCATTTTTGTTATACATCACATACCTAATTTACCATCTTCTGAAAGTATTTGTAACTGCTTTTATGCACTTTTTTCAAAAACATTTTAATTCCCTATGCATTGGGTTTAACCTCTGGAGATTTTCTTAAAGAAATTTTTGGTATTTTAAATTTGACATTAATTATAGCTACTAAATTGATAGGATTTTGTTCTAAATCATTTTTGATTAAAAATTATCCAAATATTATAAAAATAATTATAAAATTATTAAATATAAATAAGTTTATAATTTATTACTACATATCAATAATTATTTATTTATGTATTTATTATCATTATCAAATTACTATAAAAATTATTTTTGGATAACATTTTTTTCTGGGATAATATTCACTCATCAGTGAGTGCATACATGTGTTCTTTTGTAACTGGGTCACCTTACTCAGGATGATAATTTTTAGTTCCATCCATTTGCCTTCAAATTTCTTTGTCATTGTTTTTATAGCTGAATAGTATTCCATTGTGTAAATTTACCACATTTTCTGTATCTATTCCTCTTTTGAGGGGCATCTAGGCTGTTTCCAGCTTCTGGCTATTATAAATAAGGCTCCTAGAAACATAGTGGAGCATGCGTCCTTGTTAAATGTTGGAGCATCTTTTGGGTGTATGGCAAGAGTGATATAGCTGGATCTTCAGGTAGAACTACTTCCAATTAACTGAGGAACTCCCAGATTGACTTCCAAATAGGTTTTACCAGATCAAAATCCAACAGCAAGGGAGGAGTCTTCCTCATTCTCCATATCCTTACCAGCATCTGCTGTCACCTGAGTTTTTTATCTTTGCCATTCTGAATGGTATGAGGTAGAATCACAGGGTTGTTTGGGTTTGCAATTCTATGATGAATAAGGATGCTGAAAATTTCTATAGGTTCTTCTTAGCCATTTGAAATTCTTCAGTTGAGAATTCTTTCTTCAGGTCTGTACCCTATTTTATTAAGTTTATTTGGTTATCTGGACTCAAACTTCTTGAGTTCTTTGTATAATATATACTAGCCTTCTATTGGAGGTAGGGAGGGGAAAGATATTTTTTCAATCTGTAGGGTTTCCGTTTTGTCCTATTGACAGTGTCCTTTGCTTTATAAAAGGTTTTCAACTTCATGAGTTCCAACTTGTCAATAATTGGTCTTAGAGCCTGAGCCATTGGTGTTGTTCAGGAAATGTTCCACTATGTTGATGTCTTTGGGTCTTTTCCCCACTTTTCATCTACTAGATTCAATATATCTTGTTTTATATGAATACACATGGATTTGCAGTTTGTCTAAGGAGATAAAAATGGATCAATTTGCATTTTTCTACATACTGACCACCAATTGAACCAGTCCCATTTGTTGAATATGCTGTCTTTTTTCCACTCGATGGTTTTGGTTTCTTTGCCAAAGATCAGGTGAATATTGATCTACTTCTCTGTCTCTGTAGCAATACCTTGTGCTTCTTATTTTTCCTACTATTGCTCTGTAGTACAAGTTGATGTCAGAGATAATGATTCCTCAATAATTTTTCTTATTGTTGAGAGAAGTTTTCACTGTCCTGGGTTTTTTGTTATTATAGACACATTTGAGAATTGCTCTTTCTATCTCTCTGAAGAATTCTCTTGGAATTTTGATGGGGACTGCATTGAATCTGCAGATTGCTTTTGGTAAGATGGCAATGTTTACTATGTTAAACCTACCAATCCATGAGCATGAGAGATCTTTCCGTTTTTCTGAGGTTCTCTTCAGTTTCTTTCTTCAGAAACATGAAATTCTTGTCATGCAGTTCTTTCACTTGCTTGGTTAGAGTCACACCAAGATATTTTACATTATTTGTGTCTATTGTGAATGGTGTCATTTCCCTAATTTCTTTCCCAGCCTATTTTTCATTTCAGTAGAGGGAGGCTACAGATCTGTTTTGGTTAACTTTATATCCAGCTACTTTGTGACAGTTGTTAATCAGTTGTAGAAGTTCTCTGATAAATTTTTTGGAGTATACTTAAGTATATTATCATATCATCTGCAAATAGTGACAACAAAAGTCATAGTACCTAGTAGGGAAACTAGTGTTGACTTTTTTTCTCTCTGATCCTGATAAACTATGTTCTATTTTAATAATTTGATATACACTGGATATGTAGCTATAATGACAGAAAGCTTCTTTCTTGAAGTGGTCAGATGGGACTGCAGAGACTCATACCTTTCAGAAACATGGTGCTTGTTGACTTCACTCTCTACAATGTGTTTATCTTTGTGTGTAAGCTGTTACTTTTATCCAATCTCCATTTGTGACTACTTTACAATCTTTGCTTTTGGCATACATTCATATGCATATATGTACTGATCATTACTATCATTAATTTTCCTACTCAACTCTCTCCATTCAGCAATAGCCTGAACTCACATCATAGGCTGTTTTCAAAAGAAATAGTTTAGGTAAAGTGATTTTTGATCATTATACATCTGACAGCAGATTAAGTCTAGAACATACAAAGAACAAAAAACAAGCAAATAAAAATCCAGTTTATAAATGGGTTAACATAATGAATAGACCATTCATAAGAGATGGAATACAAGCCAACAAAATACCTGGGGGAAAAGTTAAATCTCCTTAACAATCAAAGAAATGCAAATAAAAGCTTCATTTATATTCCACTTCATCCATTCAAATTAATAATCATTAAGAAAAATAATGTATAATTTTGTCTATTTTCAAAAAAAATATTCTTGGGTTGCATTTTTGTAAGATATTGGTGAATTTTAACTTTTAGACCCACAGGCATTATGAACTATTGATAATAATTTTGATCACCATCCATAACTTGAAGATAATGCTCTATTTCTGATGATACCACATACTAGACTCATAGAACATGGAGATGGGAGCTATTATCAACCCCAAATCTTCTTCTCTACAGGGTAGGTTACTTAGTCCTAGAATGTTATATCTACATTCCCTTGGGTAGGGGGAAATCATTAGCTTCATCCAGCTATGAATATGGAAGCTAAAACATAAGTAGCTGGAAAAAAATCAGAGAGGTTTAATAGCATAGATAGTATGAAAGTACCCAGAACCATTTTAAGACTAAAGGCCCATGTTGTAAAAATAAATCCACTTTAGACACTGTTACTGGGACCAAGAAGCCGATGATATGTCATGGGTTCAAAGGATAAAATAAGTGAACATGATAACTGGCAATAAAATATTAAAACAATTCATACAGACTTATTACTATATCCATAGACAAATGCAACTCTCAACCCTCATCAGAGAAGCTTCTTTTGGTGCAGATAGGAATTAACATTTATAACCTGAATGGTCAACATGTAGAAAATAAGAGACTATAGAGTAGTTAGTCCTAACTTGGACATAGATGTCATTTCCATTCCCAAGAGTCAGATAACTTCAAGGAGGAGGGTATATATAAAGATTGCAAGATTCAGGATTGATGATATTTAGAAAACAGTTTTCTAGTTATAAAACAGCAAGTGCACATATAAACTCAAAATGATTGGGACAGCATGCAAGAGACTTATCCAAGGTCAAGCAGGCCCAAGTCAAATATGAAGTGTTGAGAAATACAATGACATCTTATCTTTTCACAAGCTCTTGTTAACTGCCAAAGAGAGAGGGAATCATGGATCAAGTTTCATTCTTCTACATATAGCTATCCACTTTTACTAGAATCTGTTGGTAAAAATTCTACCCTTTTTCCAGTGTACACTGTTGGATTCTATTAAAAGTCAGGTGTCTGTGCATAGATGTTTGTGTGGGTACACTAATTTAATCCATTCAAAAATAAGGTTTTTGGTTTTGTTTTTGTTTTTTGCTTGTTTTGCTTTGTTTTAGCTTTACCCCTATAGTTTAACTTAAAATCTGGGACTGTCATATCTCTAGCAGTTTTGTTTTGTTTTGTTTTGTTTTGTTTTTGGTGTTATTAAGGATTTTTCTTTTGGTTATCTTGGATTTTTCATTTTTCTATGTGGAATAAGATTATTTTTTAAATTTATGTAAAGAATTGCATTGGGATTTTAATATTGATTGAATTGAATCTGTAGATTCTGTTTGTTAAGATTGTCATTTCAGAATATTAATACTTCTATGAGAATGAGAGGTTTTTTGAACTTTTACTATAACATTCAATTTCATTTTCAGTGTTTTTAACTTCTCATTGTATAATATTGTCACTTCCTTGGTTAGATCTATTCACAGATTTTTTTTTAAAGGGTACTATGAATAGTATCGTTCCTTTCTTGGTGTCTTTGTTTGTAAATAGGAAAACTAATGGTTTTGGTGTTTTAATTTTGTAGCCTAACACTTTGCCAAATACATTTCTAAGCTCCCAGAACTTTCCATTTGATGCTTTATGGTCTTTTATGTATAAATATACATTACCTTCAAATAAGATACTTTGACTTCCTACTTTCCTGTTTGTATCCCTTAATCTCTTTTAGATGTCTTTTCTAGCTAAGACATTAAGTACTGTAACAAATACATATAGAGAGAGTGGACATAATAATCTTGTTCATGATTTTAGTGATAATGTTTAGAGTTCCTTTCTAAATACCTTGATGTTGGTAGTGGGAATGCTATAAATGTCTTTACTATTACTTCAGTCACTATTCTCATGAACCTGCTTTATATTACTGGGTGTTTTCCCCTTTCATAGTTTAATAGCTTCTTTTCACTCTGCATGCTTCGTGCTTTCATATATGGTGTTATTGTAGACATTTTTCTGTTTTTGCCTACTTGATATTCTGCATTCCTCTTAATATGCATGTCTATCCTTATACTAGGGAAGTTTTACTCTAAGATTTATTGAAGATACTTACAGTCCTCTTGATATGACTCTTTTCTTCCTATATCAGTATTATTCAAATGCTTGATCTTTTAATAGTATTCCTAAGTTCTGGTATACTCTACTCTTCAGTTTATCTCATTTTATTTTATTTTATTTCATTACATTTTTTATTTGGCATTTTCTTTCACTCAGTGATCTACTCAACCCTGAATTTCAAGGTAGACACTCTTACTTCAATCTGTCTTAATTTGTAAACCTTCCTTCAATATTTGCTTTTATTTGAACTACTTACTGCAAGAGGAAATGTATACTGTTCTAGCCATTGTAAAAATCAGTATAAAGAACTCTAAAACAAATAAATATATCAGATATCTTAACCATATCATTCCTGAATATTTATTTTGCATATTCAAAGCTAAAATATCACGAAGATATTCACACATATTGTTTTTGAGGACTGTACATAAAATCTAAAATATGAAATCAATCTAGATAAGCAATAATAGATGAGTCAATAAAAATATCTGTAATACATAAAATGTAGAATGTCATTTTATGACTAAAATACAATATTACTCTTTAGGGAATAAAAAGGAACTGCTGCGAAGATGATAGGAAAATATGGAATGATAATAATGTTTAGGAAGAGATGTGTTCAAAATATCTGACAATATCAAGTACAATGCAAACAAATATAAGAACAAAACAATAACAAATCTTTAGCATGCATAAAATTTAGCACTGATTAAAGATAAGTGCAAATTTGGAAAGTAATTTAGATGAAAATTTTAAACATTTTTTATAAAGAATCATGACTGTGAGTAGTATAAAAAAGAATGTATAAATTCTTTTTCTTTAATTTGGTCAATATTTTAAATTAGTAGTCATTACTGCAGGGAAATATAAGCACATAAAAACATAGTATAATATGACAGGAGTACATTTAATGCCATTTCATAATTTTTTGCACATTCTGCCTTAATATTACATTAAAACTTGTTGGTTATTTAATTTTTCCTATACCTGAGTTGATACATGTAATCAATGAAATATAAAGATATAGACCTCTCATTTTCATTTTACCTCTAATAATTCTTTATATGTCCTTCATTACATATTCTCCACCCAATTTCCTCTCTCTATTCTATTAGCCTATTGAGTCCCATAAGTGTTGCCTATATGTGCTGGAGTTTGGGACAAATACTAAAGCATAAAACTAATATCAGTGGCCTCATATTCAAAAGTGAATGAGTCTCCCTTTCTAAGTAACTATATACTACAAATAGTTCCACAATAAAACTGATGTCAGAAAAACAACATCAATTTTTAAAATTGGACATTCTTGCACAATAATCAATGATTTTACATTCATATGGTGATGAATTATATTTTGAAAATTGTTACTATCTGTAATTAAACCACCATGTTTCCATTTGTACATATGGTAATAGCATAACAATACAAAAAAATCAAATCCAATTCCATCCAAAGTATGTCTGGCTGTATTCCTTGGAGTTTCATTGCATAAAATTATATGCAGTGTCAATGTTTAGTGCTATATGTTCAGAAAGCAGGCAAAATGAGGCTATAATGTGTAACTTGGACAGGCACAGCAAGGTACATCTAGATTCACTGCATATATGCATTGATTTTCCACAATTTTTCATTCAGAAATTTTTATATTTACTACATATTTCATAATACCACTCAGTTATGTGACCAACAATTTAAGAAACTATATATTAAGGGGTTATACAAGTAGGTAAGTTTTATGATTCAACTGAAAAATTTCTGGAGGGCATTTTTCATGGCCCTGTTCCTCAGGCTGTAGATGAAGGGGTTTATCATGGGAACTATCATGGTATACATTACTGAAGCCAGCATATTTTCCCTGGTTGAACTAGAAATCGTTGAACTAAGGTATGCACTGAGACCTGTTCCATAAAATAAGCAAACAACTGACAGGTGAGATCCACAGGTAGAGAATGCTTTGTATTTCCCTAACAATGATGGAACTCTAACAATGGAGGAAATAATTTTATAGTACGAGTAAAAGATTCCTGAGACAGGGAGAAAACCAAAAATGATGCTTAAAAGAAACCTGAATAAATTACTGATAGAGGTATCAGAACAGGCAAGTTTCAGAAGCTCTGGAATATCACAGAAGAAATGAGGAATTTCCATAATAGTGCAGAATTTTAGTTGTGAAACCATCAAGTAGTGTACCTGTGAATTCATAAAGCTAATGAAAAATAACATGAGGATCAAACGTCTACACAGGGAAAGGTTCAGAATGACTTGGTAGTGTAGAGGGCGACAAATCGCTACCCATCGGTCATAGGCCATCACAGTCAGTAGTAGGCTGTCCATACACCCAAAAAGAACGAAGAAATACACCTGAGTTAGGCAGGCTGCATAAGTTATCGATTTGTTATGGGTCTGCATGTTTATCAGCATTTTGGGGATGATGGTGCTGCTGAAGCCCATGTCAGACAACGAAAGGTTGTAGAGAAAGAAGTACATAGGGCTGTGAAGGTGGGAATCAGAGCTGATGGCCAAGATAATGAGCACATTTCCAAGCGCAGTGAGCAGGTATATGAGCAGGAAGAGTACAAATAAGATGGGCTGCAGTTCAGGGTCCTCTGAGAGACCAAGTAAAAGGAATTCCAAGGCAACGGTTAAATTATATGGTTCCATTGGGCTAGGATATCTTTTGAAAACAACAACAATGATGATGACAAAAACAACAAAATACTATCATGTTGAAATAAGCACTGTAGAGGTAACTGGCTACACACTACTTTTATTATCCACCATTAATAAAAATTCATTCATGCATGCAAACTATTAAAGTTTAGACAAAATTTATTTATTCAGAAGGAAAGGTTCGTGGACTAGGAGCTTTGTCTTCTGTTTGGTAGTTACTTTGATCATTTAAGAAGTAGAATCTATAATTTGAATGTTGATCAGTGGTACTGCCTTTGTTTAGTAAAAGTAAGAACCTAAATAAAATGCCAACAAAAAAGAGGGTAGATGAAGGAGGGGGGAGAAAAAGAATAAAGGAAAGAAAAGAGAAATGAAATAAGGAAGAATTGGGGGCATGAAAGTAAAGGGAAGAAAAAGGAACATTAAAGGAAAGAACAAGAGAAAAGAAGATAAAAAGAAAAGAAAAGAAAAGAAAAGAAAAGAAAAGAAAAGAAAAGAAAAGAAAAGAAAAGGAAGGAAAAAAGGGTCTTCTTAGAAGTTCACCAGTGAAGACATGTCCTTGGTAGAGATTTAGATACTCCAACCACTTTGGATTACTCTTTGTTTCGATTATAACTTTCTCTCCAATATGTTTTCATTTCTGCAATTCACCAAGAGACCACCATCAAAGCAAGAGCTATATGATTTGAGTTTATAGACTATAAAATTGTGACGTACATAAACTTCATTGGCAAAAAGAAATATCTGTCTTGGCAATTTTGAGAATAATGCAAAAGAGTCTAACTATGAACAAAATATTTTTAATAAAAATTTTCAAATGTGACAAATTCTAACAACTTCAATACCCTTTGTGACAATTACTGTTTCTACACATATTGTCTTTAGAACCTCTAGCCAAAAATGTATTAGAGATGAAAAAATATTTTCAAATAACAACCTCATGAATACAGTAAAAATCCCCTAGAAATGAAAGTACATGAGAAGAAGAAAGTGCCTTTCCCCTTCTCTGTCCCTTAGAGGAAAATTCATTCTAATAAAAGAACACTGTGAATGAGTTAGTATATTTTATCTTTTCAAAGTGCACTAAGGTCACTTCCTTGGATTGATATTTTGAATACACAGACTAAAACCAGTGAAGAGTTGGCTCAGCAGCTAAAAGCTCTTCTTTCTCTACCAGGAGACCCAAGTTTTATTCTTAGCACCCACATCAGGCAGCTTACAACAGGCTGCAACTTTAACACTGTGGGGACTTATACCCTATTCCAGCCTTCTTGGGTGCCTACACACAATTGACTTGTACGCAAAAATAAAACATATATTCAAAATATAAAATTAAATAATGATAATAAAATAAAATAATTTAAAAAATAAAATTAAAGATAAAATCCTACTCTTATAAGGAAAAAACAAAGTAGTCTTTGTTAGTGGTAAAATTTAGCCATTGGAGGCTTACCAAGAATGTATGTAGAATGAGATTAGATATTAAAGTCCTATAAATAACAACAATAAATATAACAACAAGAAAATGGAAATGTTTGTCAGGAGCAAATGGATCAAAATATGCAAGGAAAAAGGAGCAAATTGAACCTTCAGATAACAATATTTTGCTGAATGAAATGGTACTTTCCATTTGTAATATATGACTATATTTAACTCCATCTGTCATATGCTCAAATCACAAGGTGGTTATCATGATTATCAAATCTACTGACAGAACATTTGGAGCAAGCTTAGATGGGAAACCTTAATTATAGTAGTAGTAATGATATCATACTGGCAACATAAAACATGAGAGGAAAATGATACTCTAATTACCTCAATTAAAAGTAAATTCTTAGCTAATATATAAATAATTTACATAATTAGTTTAATTTATTAAAATTTGAACACTATACAAACAATTTAATCACTTTCCTCAGATTCACATGATATAAGCAGAAGTTTTGAGATATAGTTAGAAATTTTCAGATATTTTCAAACATTTTTAGTTAGTTAATTTTAAAGTGGGTGTATAAAATTTTGTGTAAATCAGAAGTCAACTTTGACTACTCTTCATCTTAGGTTTTAAGATAGTCTCTCACCTTGGACCTCATTTGGTCACTGGCTGGTCAAACCCCAATAATAATATGTCTATTATTGTTCATCCAGCTCCAAGATTACAGATATTGACCACTATATCTATATTTTTGATATTGATTCTTGTAACTGAATACATTGTGTGGCATGAACATCTCACCCACTGTATCATTTCTTCGGATCCCTCCATCAGTTTTCTATGCCCTGAATATGGAACCCCAAACTACAATTTTATTGCTTTCCTATCATTGGCATGCGTGTGTTTGTGTATGGACGATATCCCAAGAATAAATGAAGAAATAGCAGTGGAAGTAAAATTAAGAAATCATGACAATTTACAAAGTTGGTATAATTGTTTTAAATCTCTGATTGTTCCCTCTTCCACCCCGTGTTATGGCCACTCTTATTGTAGCTGATAGAACAAATGTGCCTATGGCTCTACTATGTGTTACACCAGTGACACAGAGGGAAAAACATAATGGATATAAGATTTTCCTGGGATTACATAGAAGAGAAACTTGATGTTGAATTGGTAAAATAAATGACTTTTAGATATATGTGTAATGGAATCTTACCATCTCTACTTAATCTGTTATCAATCATGTACTACAAGGCATGTTAAAATTACAGAAAACAGTCCACCTTAAAAACATACATACAAACTTACATTTCCTGAACAGGTAATATTTAGAATTACATATATATATATATATATATATATATATATATATATATATATATGTGTGTGTGTGTGTGTGTGTGTGTGTGTGTGTGTGTGTGTGTGTGTGTGTGTGTGTGTGTGTGTGTGTGTGTGTGTGTGTATACAGATGTATACAAAAACAGTTAGTTAAAAAAGAGTTCTTTAATTTGAAGAAGCACGAAGAAGGCTTTACATGAGGGTTTGGAGGGGAGAAAAGCAAGGGAGAAACTAATTAAATTAAAACATCAAAAATTAAAAATATACTTCTAACTTCATTATCATGATGATAATGCATATATGCTTTATAGGGAAATAATTGGACATATATAAGTGTACTACCTCATTGAGAAGAAATAGTTGGATATTTAGAAGCCCTGGATAAAGGTTTCTGTACTCATTCATTTTTGTCTTTTATTTTCTCACAACTATTGACTGACTATGTAGTTCATGCATGCCTTCAAATTTCAGGATTCCAGACTGTTCTGAAACTGAAAATCATCCTACCTCATCTTGGTAAATACTGCAATCACATGTGTGCCACATGTCCCATTGACTTGTTCTTGATATTTATTTCATCTTTCACTTTGTTATTTTTCTCCATCTTTCTTTTTATAACCAGATTCATTTTTTAATCACTGGCAGACAGTTTAGAGAGACAACAATTTTATGTTCTGTTTGAAAGGATTCTTGCAGAAGTGAGAATCTAAAAGGGTAAAAATCTAAACATTTGTAAGAATTCTCATGAACTAATAGATAAACTTAATAAACTTAACTAATAAAATGAACTTCATTACCACTTTGAGATGAAACATGCTTATTGATGAATTTTGCCCACTGATTACTCCACACCACATCTCTTAATGTTTCTGGTACCAACAATAAAAAATTGCTTTGTCTTTTTATACCTTGTATAAATTATCACTTACTAGTTTGTAAATTATTTCCACACAAGAATGGCCACATGTTGCGTGTGTACTCTTGCTGTTTGTGTGATAATAGCCCAGGTTGTGTGTTCAGGACTGATAGAAACACTCAGTCATAACCCTTCCCATGCAGTTGATAAAATTTAGAGAAAATAGAAGCATACATAAAAGCATTCTTTACCAGAACTGTTAAAATCTAAAACTGCATCACAAAGTGAATATTTATCAGATTTGGAGGCTTAATTCACAGAGCTATTAATGTTCTTTCAAGCTATTCAAATCTCCAGGGATCTATTAATAGTAATGTAGAAGTAAAAGGGCAAAGTGAATACACTGGAAAAGGTAGAAGTTCAGGAAGAAGCTTAACTTTACTGTTCTGATATTTATATTGTACAGATAGTACAAAAATAAACACATGCTTCCAATTAAATAAATCAATATGAGATTTGATATGTGCAATTTTATTGAATGATTAATGCAATTTGTTAAGAGTCAAGTTTTTCATATAAAGTACCCGATTGAATGTCTATTTTTTCATTTGATAACTGTGAGAAATTTGGTTTGACACATTCTATAGTTGTGTATTAGAGTTTTGGATTTTATATTATGAAGATATATGCCTTTTCAGGATTTTGCATGACATTCTAGGTTCTACTGGGATCACTATACTTAGTGTGTAGTCTAAAGTATGGGAGAAAAAGGGTAGGTACACCAGTGATATTTTCTGTGTTTTTAACACTTCCCCTATCATTTTATTGGAAAACATTCAGATAACCATGGCATATTCCACATTACCCCATAAGGAAGTTAAAATGTTAGCACCTTCTACTGTATCCTTTGTAAATGTCCTGTTTGGACAATTTTTAGTGTTTTACATTGCCCCATTTGTTGTCTTACTTTTTAAAATTATAAATAAACTCATTTTGCTATTCTGCTGACCTTTAAGATTTCAGATACTAAGGGGTCATTAAATCATTATATTGAAGATTTATTTTGACAGGAAAAATAAAACTATATATTTTTCTCTCAGTTTATAAAACACACACTGGAAAGCCTGTTGGTCCTTTTCTAAAATATATGCATCTTCTATGAGAAATGATTTGATGAACTTAGGAAAATAAGGGAATAGCTGTTTACTGGTAACACATTGGGCTCCAGCTAATGCTCTAAATAGAAGATATAAATTTACATATGTAAACAGGGCACAGTGAGACCACTAAATTGAACCACTTCATGTGAATTAAGAAAGCATTCTTGGGAATTAAACTTCTATGGAAAACTATCTAAAGACTGAGAAGCCAATGGTGAAAATGCAAGTGGGTATTATATAATGGTCTGTAGGGTGGGAGCCTTTAAGATGATATAGGCTGTTAAGTGGTCTAAAAACAGATGCACTTGACTGACATAGATGACCTGTGTGGACACATCAAGGGAGTTCCTGATAAACAGAAAACTACCTCCTGCTTCAGCACAGATAATTGAATTGTGTGCTGTAACCAGTGTTTTGAAATCTTAAAAAATCAAGCAGGTGGAGACATTCATAAAATAGCAGTAGATTTGAAAGATCATTTCTTTACTATTTCTTTGCAGCCCCAGGATTGTGAAAGATTTGCTTTCAGTGTTCTTTCTATTAATTNTAAAGAGCCAATGAAAAAGTATCAATGGATAGTTCTTTCTCAAGGCATGGCTAACAGTCCTACATCATGTCAAAAGGTTGTGGCACAAGCCGTTCAGCCTAATAGACAGCAATAACCAAGAATATACATTATATGCATGATATCTTATTAGTAGGGAAAGATTTTCAGGGCTAGTGTCTATGTTATAGAAATTTACAACAGGCATTATCTGATAAAGGATTACAAATAGCTCCAGAAAAGTGCAAACTCAAGATCTTTATAGTTATTTAGGTTTTAGGCTTAGAGATCAAGCTGTATTTCCTCAGAATATAATTATATGTAAGGACAATTTAAAAAAAAACTTTAAATGATTTTCAAAAGCTGTTAGCTGATATTACTTTGCTTTGTCCTTATTTAAAGCTTACTACTGGAGAATCAAAACCCTTATATGATACTCTTAGGGGGAGTGCTGATCCTACCTTTCCTCGAGTTTTAACTTCAGAAGGGTTGTTGGCCTTACAAGTAGAAAGAGCTACTGAAAAACAATTTGTTACTTATATAGATTATTCTTTGCCTTTACATTTGTTGATTTTTAATACAACTCATATACCTACAGGACCTTTTGAGGCCAATTGCTTCAGTCTGTGGAACTTGTCACACAGATCCTACTGGAGGTGGTATGGAACAAAACACCATTCTTGCTTGAAAAAATCATATTTATATTGGTCATATAAGAGCTCATTCTGATCTTCCCAGACCTTTAGCTGTAGGCAATGATTGTACTGACAAAGATATGATAGGAGAAGCTTTAGTTTCAGATCCTATTGTTTTGGCCAAATGTGGTCACAATATAATTAATCTTTCTGGTCATCCCTTAAGGCTCCTACATAAGATCGCTAAGGAGCAAGCTAGAATGATTTTAAAGCAATGTCTTGACTGCCTTACATTGTCTCAAGTTCATCATTTAGGGGTTAATCCATGATTCTTTATGCCCAATCATTTTGGCAAATAGATGTAACTCATTATTCTGAATTTGGAAAATTGAAATATATACATGTTTGTAGTGACACTTGTTCAAGACTGACTTTTGCTTCTCTACATACAGGAGAAGAAACTTCTAGAACTTTAATTGATATTGCTTACAGGTTTTTACTGCTATGAGATTGCCTAAAATCAAGACAATGGCCCTGCTTATACTGGAAACAACTTTATACAATTTTTGTAAGGAATTTGGAATTGAACATAAAACTGGAATTCCTTTTAATCCATGGGACAAGGAATTGTTGAACATATTCATTGCACTCTGAAAAATTGGCTTTTGAATACAAAAAAAGGGGGGATTCGTATCCCTGTACACCACAAAAATTTTAAAATTTCAATGCTAAGGAACTCTCTGAGTGTGGGGAAGAGGGCATGTTTGTGTTTTTTTCTGCAGGATGCTAAAGGAGTATACATACTAGCTGCCAGAGTGGTTAATGAGACATGCTGATGCTGGGACAAAGAATGATACTAATCATGAGTTTGTAGAGTGTTATGACAATGATGATAGGAACTTTGTATTTGGCCTTCATCACTGATCCTCCCTTTACTACATGCACCAGTATGGGAAGGCCTAGAAGTTGTGGTAATGGTAACCAACACTAAGTTGATGGATATACCTGCTGAAAAAAAAATTTCACCATCAATAGAAAAATTCATTACTAAAGATTTAGAATTAAAGTCTCAATATACTTTTGTGGGAGGCACAGCTACAGGCACTTCTGCCCTAGTTTTGCAAGGATAGAATTCAAACACAGATAAAGAATTGCTGTGTCTTCCCGTGACCCTAGTTCCTCAGTTGACCTTGCTAACTCCTGCCTAATATTTGAGCTGGAATAGACCACAGATATTAGAATCAAGCAAGCTGTTTTCCTCCCTGTAGTGGCTTGTGTCTCCTTGGTAACCTCTGTTGTGGCTGCCAGGTTGGCTGGAGGAACTTTAACCCATTCTCTTCTTTTCACTGCCAAATTATCTCAACAGTTTGCATTAGGAGTGGAAGCCATTGAGTCATTAGCTTCTTTACCAAGACAATTAACTTCCCTTGCCCAAGTTGCCTTACAGATTTGCTGAGTGCTGAAAAAAGGTGGTACCTGTCTCTTTCTGCAAGAAGAATGTTGCTTTTATGTAAATGAATCAAGTTTAGTGGAATCCAGCAGTTACATAAACTTAAATTGGAACTCCAGAGAAAAGAGTTTTCAGTCGCTGCTATGGAAGTCCTCTATGTACACCCTCTTGATTCCCCTCCTTGAACCTTTAATAATCATTTTATCATTAGTAACTTTGGGGGCTTTTATTTTTAATAGAATTATTGGTTTTATAAAACAGGAGACTGATTCCTTGGTATCGAGACCTTTGCAAATTTATTAGCACAGACTTGATTTGGCTGACAGAGGCCTTGCTGAACCTGAGGTTGATAATTCTCCTTCAGGAGCTGCATAGGATTCAGACCTCTGCATACTGGTTCTTGATAAAATGAATCCAGGATGGGCACCAGTGGGGGTTGTGAGGCTAAGCATTGCAGGGGAAGGTCTAACATGAACCATCTCTGAATTCCCTGTGAGACAAACCTGGTTTGCAAGGAGGTTGGTATCTGTTTTCAACCTTATCCTAAGGATTTTTCTAAGGCTCTGCTTCCCCTCCCCAAAAGATACTTGTTGGGGTCTCTCACTTCCACTAACCACTCTCCCTCTAAACATTATATTGTGTCCCCTACAGGCGCACAGAATTGCTACTGAGAAGACCTCCCCAGATCTCCCAGAATGCAGCGTCATCAGACCACCCTACATTTTTGTCATCACCGCCCACTCGCTTGGACCCGCCTACTGGATCACATCTGTGCTCATGATCGGACCGCCCGGCAGAAAGAGAGTTTTTCCAGGGGACTCAAGGGCATGCTTAGAATCCTTCCTTGTCCGATTAATAAAAATCATGCTCTGATCAGTGCAAACCGACAGGGCATTCATTTTCCTTTCACAGCCTATCCTCTTTTAGGATGTTGAGCTCTTCAGTACGAACCCAGTCCAAAGTGTTTTCTGCCCATGCAGAAACACACAGATACCAAGAGTCATGACTGTGGGTCATGAAGGTACTCATGGGAGGAATCAGGTCAATGCCCCCCCCCACTGGTTAATGCCCACTCATCCAAAGATGAGATGACTATTGACCACCCCAGTTACATGGGACCTTATTAAAAAATAATTGAAGAGATGCCAGGAGCCACGGCCTCAGCCATGTCCTTGTGGATATTTTCTAGCTTACATACACAATCCTGAGAGAACATTCGTGGTCATAACAGTAAGAATGTTTATGGGAAAAGAGGACACTGTGACCGTTGGTTCCAGGAGCTGAAGATTGCCACCTGACCTTCAGAGAGCCTCTGGGCTTTTCCTCCCTCCCTTGGAGCCTCCTCTTGCTTATGCTTATATTGCCACTCCTGAATAAACTTTTC
>NC_034599.1:15204062-15207496 GCF_900095145.1 Mus pahari
GTCTCTCTCTCTCTCTCTCTCTCTCTCTCTCTCTCTCTCTCTCTCTCTCTCTCTCTCTCTCTCTCTCCTGCCCTGGGTCCCCACTGATTATCCCTGCAGGTCTGGGGAAAACAAAGCATACTAAATGGCAATTTGAGGTCTCAGTCATGCATTTGTGTCTGGAATATTTTCAGTTATATCTAGCACCATGTTTCTAATAGAATCATTTCCTCAGGAAGCCAGTCCTTGGTCCTTGCCCGGTCACAACTGTGATGTCTGTGGTCATGGCAGTCCATTTTCCTAATTGTGATAATGTGCTGTGAAAGATGGAAATTCTGAGTATGTTCTGTGTGTGGCATAAAATTGTGAGTCAATGGAACTGAGGATTATGAGCATTTGGTTGTTAATGAAAGGTCTTAAGGAAACTCGTCAATATTGAGGCTGGAACATCACTGGAATAAGTTCCAAGAAAAATAATATGCAGGTTTTCATTGGAGTACATGAACACAACATATGTCTTCAGACTTTGGGCAGATGAGCACAATACATGATACTTAAGAATTGGAATGTCTGTGTACTCTGCTCTTTGACAAAAGAAATCTCAGTTGTGAAAGAGAATAAAAAGAAAAGAAAATATCATTGCAAGTAAGTTAACTGAGTTCCAGAAGGACACACATGGTATGTACTCATAGTTGGATATTAGCCATAAAGTACAGACTAACTGTGCTACAATTGAAAGACCCAAAGAAGCTAAGTAGCAAGAAGAGTACATAGTAGGATACTTGAATATCACCCAGAAGGGGAAATAATGTCTCTTATTAAGCAAAGCATAATTCTGCAAAGTGGGCTTGATAACCTTAGTTAATAACTATTCAAAATTAATAATACCAGTTAAAATGAATCTAGAAATATGCAGTATCTTTGCAATGTACTCTCCCACATAGCTAAATCTCCACAGTTGCAGTCTTCTACCTCTGATTCAATTGCCCAAAGTGTATTTTAGTCTAGGACCTGAAAATATTTAATGAGGACAGTTTTTGTAGAATGCATAAGCTTATGGTAGATCACTTAAGCATAGTAATTTAAATTTAAAACATGATGTAGGATATCTGATAGGTCAGAGCCTCCCAAGTCTGAGTGGTTATAGCATGACCTGAGCTAGTGTTTTTTAATTCATAACCAAGAAACCTCTTTTCACAGACCTGCCATTACTATTGCAATATATTCCAGGAGTTAGCCATCACAGGGGACAAGTCTTTTGCAAGGGAGTTCATATTTGACGTTTAGAACACCAGATGAATGAAAATTAGACATACTCACTCTTTGGTATGATTAAGAAAAAGGATTTTGGGCACAAGTCCCTTCTGGTCAGTGCCAGTATCAGGTCACCTAGGACGCAGAGTCAGCGGACACCTCCACAGTCCCTAGAGGACTGCCCACGTGTTCTTAGGATCACTGGTGAGTGGAACACAACATCTCCTCCAGTCCAAATGTGAAGGGCCTGTGACAGCAGGAACAAGAAAACCAGAGCCCATCCTGACCAGAGGCTTGAGTTCCTTTTGATCAGTTCTGGTTTACCTTGGTTTCAAACAGACAAAGGAGACACCTATTCCAGGCACTGTAACACGCCCAGGATCTTAGGACAACAGGATCCCAGGATAACAGGAGCTGGGTCACACCAGTAAGTCAGGGTCTCCGAGAAGCTTGACTGGGAAGAACTCTGACACACCCAGAATATCAGGTTCACAGGAGCCCACAATCAAAGGATCACAGAGAAAGCTGGACTCTAAGGAGTCCTGAATCAACTGGGAGTATAGGAAGGACAAGCTCCCATCAGATATTTTGAGGGCAGCAAGCACTAGAGATAATAAGATGGCAGGAGGCAAACATAAGAACAGAAGCAACAGAAACCAAGGTTACTTGTCATCATCAGAACCAAACTCTCCCACCATAGCAAGTCCTGAATACACACACCAGAAAAGCAAGACATGGATCTAAAGTCACGTCTCATGATGATGATGGAGGTCTTTAAGAAGGAAATACAGGAAAACATAGGTAAACAGCTAGAAGCCTTTAAAGTGGAAACACAAAAGTACCTTAGGGAGTTACAGGAAAACACTACCAAACAGGTGATGGAATGGAACAAAATCAACCAGGATCTAAAAATGGAAGTAGAAAAAATAAAGAAAACGCAAAGGGAGACAACTCTGGAGATAGAAACCCTAGGAAAGAAATCAGGAAACATAGATGCGAGTTTTAGTAACAGAATACAAGAGATTGAAGAGAGAATCTCAAGTGCAGAAGATTTCAAAGGGAACATGAACACAACAATCAAAGAGAATGCAAAATGCAAAAGATCCTAACTCAAAATTTACAGGAAATCCAGGACAAAATGAGAAGACCAAACCTATGGATAATAGGAGTAGATGAGAATGAAGATTATCAACTTAAAGGGCCAGCAAAAATCTTCAACAAAATTATAGAAGAAAACTTCCCAGACCTAAAGAAAGAGATGTCCGTGAACATTCAAGAAGCCTACAGAATTCCAAATAGACTGGATCAGAAAAGAAATTTCTTCTGACACATAATAAACAGAACAACAAATGCACTAAATAAAAACAGAATATTAAAAGCAGTAAGGGAAAAATGTCAAGTAACATATAAAGGCAGGCCTATTAGAATTACTCCAGACTTCTCACCAGAGACAATGAAAGCCAGAAGATCCTGGACAGATATTATACAGACCCAAAGAGAACACAAATGCCAGCCCATAGCTACTATACCCAGCTAAACTCTCAATTACAATAGATGGAGAAATCAAAGTGTTCCATGACAAAACCAAACTCACACAATATCTTTGCATGAATCCAGCCCTTCAAAGGATAATAACGGGAAGACACCAATACAAGGACGGAAACTCCGCCCTAGAAAAAGCAAAAAAAGTAATCCTTCAACAAACCTAAAAGAAGACAGCCACAAGAACACAATCCCAACTCTAACAACAAAAATAACAGAAAGCAACAATTACTTTTCCTTAATATCTCTTAATATCAATGGACTCAATTCCCCAATAAAAAGACATAGACTATCAGATTGGCTACACAAACAGTACCCAACATTTTACTGCTTAAAGAAAACCTACCTCAGGGAAAAAGACAGACACAACCTCAGAGTGAAAGCCTGGAAAACAATTTTCCAAGCCAACGGTCTGAAGAAACAAGCTAGAGTAGCNATTCTAATATTGAATAAAATCGACTTACAACCCAAAGTTATCAAAAAAGACAAGGAGGGGTACTTCATACTCATCAAAGGTAAAATCTTCCAAGATGAACTCTCAATTCTGAATATCTATGCTCCAAATGCAACAGCACCCACATTCATTAAAGAAACTTTAGTAAAACTCAAAGCACACATTGAGAAGTGGGAGATTTCACACAATAATAGTGGGAGACTTC
>NC_034599.1:15216459-15243158 GCF_900095145.1 Mus pahari
GGGCCAAGTAGTGGGAGTGGGTGGGTAGGGGAGCAGAGGTGAGGGGAGGGGTATAGGAAACTTTTGGGATAGCATTTGAAATGTAAATAAAGAAAATAATAATAATAAAAAAAGTTCCATATCCTAAAGAAAAAGATGCCTAAAAAGTACAAGAAGCCTATAGGATGCCAAATAGACTGGACCATAAAAGAAATTTCGCTCATCACATAATAATGAAAACACCAAAAGCACAAAACAAAGAAAGAATATTAAAAGTGGTAAGGGAAAAACATCAAGTAACACATACATGCAGAACTATCATAACACTGGACTTTTCAACAGAGGCTCTAAGAGCCAGAAGTTCCTGGGCAGATGCCATCTAGACCCTAAGAGAAGACAAATGCAAGCCCAGGATACATAAACACAAAACAATCAATTACTATAGGTGAAGAAACCAAGATATTCCACTATAAAACCAAATTTTAAAAATGTATTTCCAATAAGCCAGCCCTACAGAAGGAAAATTCTAACACAAGGAGGGAAACAGCACCAAAGGAAAAACAATAAATTAATCTTCTCACAACAAACCTAAAAGAAGAGAGCCACACAACTGTAATTTCACCTCTAACAACAAAAATAATAGGAAGCAACAATCATTGGTGCATAATATATCTTAACATCAATGGACTCAGTTCCCCAATAAAAAGACATAGGGTAACAGACTGGATATGAAAACAGGAACCAGCCTTTTGCATATAGGAAACACAACTCAGTGCCAAAGACAGACACTACCTCCGAGTAAAAAGGTGGAAAAAAAATATTTACAAGCAAATGATCCCAAGAAACAAGATGGAGTAGCCATTCTAATATCCAAGTAAAAAGACTTTTAACTAAAACTTAACAAGAAAGAATGGAAAGGAAACTTCATACTCATAAAAGAAAAAAATCCACCAAGGTAAACTCTCAATTCAGAAAATTTATGCCCCAAATGCAAGAGCACCCACATTTGTTTTAAAAAAAAAAGAATTACTAAATCTCAAAGTACACATTTAACCTCACACAATAGTAGCGGGAGACTTCAGCACCCCCTCTTAACAATGGACAGATCATGGAAACAGAAACTAAACAGAGACAGAGTGAAACTTACAGAAGTAATGAACCAAATGGGTTTAACAGATATCTACAGAACATTTCACCCTAAAACAAAAGACTATAAGTTCTTTTCAGTACCTCATGGTACCTTCTCCCAAATTTACCACATTTTTGGACACAAAAAAGCCTCTCTGAGTAAAAGAATATTGAATTTATTCCATGCAATCTATCACACAAACATAGACTAAGGCTTGTCTTCAATAACGACAAAACTGTAGCAAGACCACATACTAATGGAAGCTCAGAACTCTCTACTAAATAACTTGGCCATGGAAGCAAGAAAGAAATTAACAACTTTATAGAATTTAATGAAAATTTGGGGGCATAGTATACCCCCAAACTATGGGACACAATGAAAGCAGTGCTAAAAGGAAAACTCATAGTTCTAAATGCCTTTATAAAGAAATTGGAGAGATTGTACACCGTGGGAACTAAAGGGAGCAGGGGAAGAGCGGGGAGGGAGGATAGCCCATGTCCAGTCAGAGTTCCTCCTATGCTCTGGGCAGGCTGACGCAGGAGGGCTGCCAGATGCTTTCCATTCGGCCCAGATGGACATCTAAGTCACTGACACCACTAGACAGGGGTTGGACAAGGAGCAGTCCCCAACTAGGGCCCTGGAGCAACCCTGTAGCCCCGGGGTTAAGGGAGAGAGGGTTTAGGGAGAGAGGTTCCCACACAGGCAAGAGTCTGCACAGCAGGCCTTGAACAGAAACAATCTATGGTTTTAGAGTTTTATTATAGAAAGGCAGGGGGAAAGGAGAGATGGAGAGAGAGAGAGAGAGAGAGAGAGAGAGAGAGAGAGAGAGAAGCCATGGCCAAGAGGAGATAAAGGGGAAAGGAGAGAGAGAAGAAAGGCTAGAGAGTAAGAGAGAGAGAAAGGAAGAGAAATTTGAAATCTAGAGAAAATGGATGGTTTTTATAGACAGATACAAGGTACCAAAGTTAAACCAGGATAGGATAAACCTTTAATAGACACCCATAACCATTAAGGAATTAGCAGTAGTCATTAAAAGTCTCCCAACCAAAAAGTCCAGGGCCAGATGGATTTTGAGCAGAATTCTACCACACCTTCAAAGAAGATCTAATACCAACACTTCTCAAACTATTCAACAAATCAGAATCAGAAGGAACTCTACCTAGTTAGTTCTATGAAACCACAGTTATGCTGATAACTAAACCACACAGAGACCCACAAAAGAGAATTTCAAATAAATTTTCTGTATAAAGATTGATGCAAAAATACTTGAAAAATTTCTCTCTATCTGAATCCATGTACATATCAAACTGATCATTTGCCATTATCAAGTAAGTAGTCTTCATCTCATAGATGCAGAGATGGTTCAATATACTACAATCTGTCAACATAATCAACTATATAATAAACTCACAAAATAAACCACATGATCATTTCATTGAATGCTTAAAAGCCTTTGACAAAATTCAATGCAACTTCATGTAAAATTTCTAGGAAAAATCAGGAATCAAGGTATATAACTGAACATAATAAAAGCTATATACAGCAAACTAATAGCCAACATCAAATTAAATGGGGAGAAACTTGAAACCTTCCTACTAAAATCAGGGACAAGAAAAGGCTGCCCACTCTCCCAATTTATTCAACATAATACTTAAAGTTCTAGCCAGAGTGATTAGACAACAGCAGTAGGACAAAGGGATACAAATTGGAATCCAAAGTATCTGGATATACATTCTTCACAACAGGTCATGAAACTTCTGCTAGTATATATCGTATTTCATGCTGTAGCATAAATATTTATTGACAAAATGAATGATTTCTGAAATATTACCCAATAATAATTGAAAAGTACTATCTATAAATATAAAACAAATAAAATATACAAAAATGTCCAGGTCAAACAATTCAAATTTCCATAGTAAACTGTGTCACTTAAGAACTTGAGGCTAGATTTTTCAAAACATTTTAGAAATAGGAAATAATGAGAGCATAAGTAACCTAAATTTGGGGAAAAATGTGCAGGCACCTCATACAAAAGGTTCTTAAATGAATGATCACATTGAGACAAAACCAGAGAGGCTTAAAACAAAGAACCTAATAATATACTTCATTTTATTCATAAATAAGAATAACAAAAAATTAATTATAAATCACATATTTTATTTGAAAGAATTAAACTTGCTCAACGATTAACAGTAACTCCCACTATTCTGCAGCACTCTCATAATGTGGTTCACAGTTTCATGTAAGTTTCAGCTCTGGTAGATTCAAAGCTCTCTTTTAGCTTGTGTAGGCACTTGCATACATGTGCACATATACTCACACACATACATGCACACACACCACGCATACAAACACAGCCACACACACACACACACACACACACACACACACACACACACACACACACCACAAAAGTAAAATAATAAAAAATAATAAAAAATTGAAGATGAACACTAACCAAAAGAAATGTAAGATATTTTTATTGGATATTTCATTTATTTACATTTTAAAAGTTATTTCCTTTCCTGATTCCATCCCCCAGAAACACCCTGCCCCATCCCCCTCCTCTTGTTTCTATGTGGGTGTGTCCCCACCCACCCAGACTTAAATAAACTAAACGAGAAAGGAAAGTGGAAGATTAGAATAGATACTAACAAATCACATGATAATTTAGGATCACATATCACATTTTACGTAAGTATTTTAGTAAATTAGAAAATCTGAGACAAATAGATATATTTATAAAAATATGAACAAAAATATTTAGTCACTCCAAATGGATCGCTAACAATCAATAATGATGTGAGGTCATATTAATAGTAAAAATTATTCGTAACAAAAATAAAATAATTGCAAAGAATGATGAAGAATCACTGCAGGATTGCCCCCACATTCAAAGAAAATATATTATGCAATATGTTTATAGAACCTATAACAACCTTAGAAACAAGAAAAGTAAACAAAGAAAAACTGACAAGATAGGGTATTGGGATCAATAGAGAAGGGAAGAGCAGGGTACAAGATATGTTATAAGGGAAAGGAGGTAGAGAGGCTCTTCAAGGATGTAAAGAAGGCACATGCAAACCATGTAAGAGAAGGATAAAATAAAAAGCAAGGATCTCTAAATAGTCATAAGGAATAATAATGATATTTACCCATAACAAAAAGTATAGGATATCTAATTCCTTTTATAAATATATACATAGTTTTAATGCACTTTTCTCATCTGACTGACTGTGCTTCCTCTAAGAGCTTAAAACTTCCTAACAAAAACAAAATATGACAGGAAAAAGTTCTATTATGAGTTATTGTCTAGGGATGGGCAACAGATTTACAAAGCATAAAATTGCTGAAGATAAAATGCACTTCTGAAGTTAGGCCCAGAGTCCCTAAGCAGGAAATAACTGAAATGAGCATTCAAAAATAGATTAGCTTACATGGTACCAGAAGGCATGTGAAAGCTTCTAAAGGAAGAAGGTGATGACCTGTCCTATGGAGTTACAACAATTACATCAATAACCAGCATGGCAACATAGCCACAAGGATGCATTAGTGTCACACATGTTTTCTGGGTAATACAGTTCACTCTTCGAACTGAAATCTTGCCAACTGGTAGGAATCAAAGACTGGTACTAGATTCTAGACAACTATTCAGTGAGACAGTACTCATGGTTTTTAGGGAAAAATGTCATCACTAATCGGCTAAACCAGCATACTAATTTAAATCTAAACATCCACCCTAATAACTGCCAATAAGGTTAATTCACAGCCCTCATCAAAGAAACTTCTATTTAGAACATACATGGACCAGTGTAGAAAAGCACAACTAATCAAAATTCAGGATTGTGGAACCTTGTGACAATGGATACATCTACAAATACTCCCAAGGGAACAATTAAGAATATATTAATATCCTAAATATGTATTCACCCAACTTGGATGCTTGCAATTTCCTTAAAAACCAATACTGTATATAATATATATAATAATATATAATATTGTTCTTTTAATCTGTGTATTTAAATACATACACACACACACACACACACACACACACACACACAAATATATATATATATATATATATATATAGAGAGAGAGAGAGAGAGAGAGAGAGAGAGAGAGAGAGAGAAATGAACTCCCCCCCCCAAGAAAACAAACAAAACAAACAAAAACCAATAGCATTTTTGTCTTCCACTAGTCACATGACCTAGTCAATCTCGTGCTTTTGGCCTTCTGAGTAGTGTGAAGAACTGGTTGCAATTCAGTGATTGTGCCTTAAATACAGTAAGAGAGTATTTAGGTATTCTTACAATTTTGCCCCACTGCTATACCAGCATTTGGGTAAACAATGGAAACTGTAAGGTTTTTAGTTGTGTTGCTGGCTAACTTTCTCTCTGGTAGTGTGTTGTGTTCCTTCTATTACCATGAACAACAGTCAGAATGGGTAAACGCTCTAGTTAGGTTACAGCTTGATAGTCTCATTTTCAATGAAATATGTAATGAAATAAGTATATTGTCTTTCAAAATAGGATGTTATTGTGAATTTCTAGAGAGCAAACAATGCATTTTGCAATAGCCTGAGATATTGGTAGGTTTCCATAGGGATCCACTGGCCAAGATTGAACTAGCACTACCCATTCCTGACATAGGTTGTTTCACTTGATGAAAGTTGATTAGTTGTGGCATTATCTGTACTATTATTTGGTCACTGTATGTAGTTTATGTTCACATAGAAGCTTATAGATTAAGCCCCTTAGTGTTAGTTATGTCACTTGTATTCCATTTCTTACCCCAACCTGCTGTACTTCTTCCCATTTTATTCAACAGCTCCAATCTCTCGCTGTTTCTCCATAACTTAATATTGAATCTTACTTTCTTGGGGTGTCATACTCAGCCTAGTTGCTTACTCTATAACCTCTGTGGTTAAATGGATTATAGCACAACTTTAAAATGCTTAAAATCTAATACACGCATGCAGAAATATATACAATATTTGTCTTTTGAGGTTTTCTTTACCTGGATCATGATGAGTTTTTGCAGATCCATTATTTTACCTGTGAAATTTGTACTTTTTAAAAAAATAACCAAAATATATTCCATTGCATAAATATACCACCAAGTTGTGGGGAGGGGTGGTATGATAGGCAGCCTGGTCCCTGGTCATGCTCAGACTTAAAACCCCAGTAACCCTGCAGGAGACTGTCACCTGCAAGGGACAGCAGGAATTTGACCTTGACCCTTGGCATCCTGGCTCCTGTCACTAAGTTACAGCTTCCCGCAACTTCCCAGCACAGAAGTCTGTGGCAGCACCAAGCCCTCCCACATGCAAATAAGGTATCTCCAAGCTCTTAGACCAAGCCAATGAGAAGTACCTGCTGTCAGACCCTGACCTGCCCCAAAACTGTATATAAGAATCCTATCCAGGAGGAATAAAGGTGTGAGAACTACTCTGTTGTCTGAGAGCTTCTGTTGTAAGAGCTGTAACACTGCCGCTTGGGAAGAGTCTGCTCTCCTGAAGGGCCACCTGAAGCTCCCCCTCATACCTCACTGGCTAGGCCATCTTACCTCATAGCACAGGCACAGCAGAGGCGACTCAGAGGACTCTCCCTTCCTGTTCAAACTATCTCCTATTTGCCTGAACCCTTACAACTGGCAGGGCCAGAAAACTCTATGTAAAGCCTCTGGTACACAGGCTCACACCACATTGCCTTTGTTCATTCATTACTTTATATATCTTTAGGTTGTTTCCAGATTCTTGCTACTAGGAACAGTGCAGCAATGAACATGGATATGCAAGTACCTCTGTACTAAGATGTAAACAGTCCCCTTTAGGTGTATGCCCAAGACATACATTAATAGAGATACATTCATACCCTCATGAAGAACTGTTATTCTGATTACCATAGTGGGTATTCATGTTACCCCTTCCACCAGTGAAAATAAGTGTTCTCCTTTCCCAACAACTTTGCCATTATGAGCCATCGTTTTTATTTTTATTTTCATTTTTATATTATTATTATTATTATTATTATTATTATTATTATTATTATTATTGTTTTTTTGAAACATGGTTTCTTTGTATAGCCCTGGCTGTCCTGGAACTCACTTTGTAGACCAGGCTGGCCTCGAACTCAGAAATACGCCTGCCTCTGCCTCCCGGGTGCTGGGATTAAAGGTGTGCGCCACCATGCCCGGCATATGTATATATTTTACGATGACCACTCTGACTGGTATAAGATAAAATCACAATGGAATTATTTTTATGTGGTGTGGGTTTTCCACCACTATTTATCAACTGCTTAGAGATTAATTATTCCTTGTGCTTTCATAGGTATGATTAACCTTTAAGAATTAAGTTTTTCCTCTCATGTATTCTGTAGAGCACTCTTAGTTGGTAGTTACTATGTAAACTAGGTTTTTATCAAAGAATATATTGATTGTAATGAAGAACTTTTCAGGGTTTACATCTGTAGTCTCTAGCCATTTGTGAGACATCTTTTCAGGCTCATTTTGCTTTTAGAATCTTCATTGAGTATTCAACTAGAATGATGAAAGAAGTCTTTGACTCATGTAAAATACGATGTCTATATTTTATTGTGAAATAATTAATAAAAAATGAAAACATATCATATAATGTACTATATTTGTGGGAGAATACTTTAAAATATCATCAAAACTTTCAGAAACAAGGTATATAGTTGTGCTACTGTGCAAAATAGGCCATAGATCTATTTTCTCAAGTACAAGTGAAATTTTTTTCTTCCCTTCAGAAAACATTGCTTCAATACCGTTACCCAAATCATCTTTTTTTTTTCTATTAGTAACTTTTCTTGAATGTATTTTTATAGTCAACATACAAGTTACACTGGAACAAGAGATAATTTCAATTCAGTGTTTCTTCGCTGATTTTAAATCAAAATTATCTGTACAACAAAGAAGGTATGGAATTTGTCTACTTTTATTGAATTAAAGTTTATCTTTCTTCTCAGTTTTATATTTTTGTGATAATTTGATACTTCAGTAATATCTTCATTTATATAAATGCAGGTGTTCTATCTATATTATCTATATCTATTTTTAAGATTTATGCTTTACTCTCTCTCTCTCTCTCTCTCTCTCTCTCTATATATATATATATATATATATATATATATATATATATATATATATATATATATATCCCAACATGGAAAATCAACTCTCAACTTAGGTTCTCTGAAATATCAGTATATATTCTTTTTTATTTTTAATTAGATATTTTCTTTATTTACATTTCAAACGCTAACCCCCTTCCTGTTTTCCCCTCCAAGAACCCTCTATCCTATCCCACTCCCCCTGCTCACCAACGCACCCATTCCTACTTCCCTGCCCTGGCATTCCCCTACACTGGGGCATCAAGCCTTCATGGGCCCAAGGGTCTCTCCTCCCATTGATGTCCTACAAGGCCATCCTCTGCTACAAATGCAGCTAGAGCCATGGGTCCCACCATGTGTAGTCTTTGGATGGTGGTTTAGTCCTGGGGAGATCTGGGGGTACTGGTTGATTCATATTGCTGTTCCTCCTATGGGGCTGCAAACCCCTTCTGCCCCTCAGGTCCTTTCTCTAGCTTCTCCGTTGGGGATCCTTTGCACAGCCCAATGTCTGGCTGGTAGTGTTCACCTCTGTGTTTGTCAGGCACTGGCAGAGTCTCTCAGGAGACAGCTATATTAAGCTCCTGTCAGCAAGCACTTGTTGGCATCCACAAGAGTGTCTAGGTTTGGTAACTGTGTATGAGATAGATCCCCAGATGGGGCAGTCTCTGCATGGCCTTTCCTTCAGTCTCTGCTCCACATTTTGTCTCTGTATCTCCTCCCATGAGTACTTTGTTCCCCGTTCTAAGAAGGACTGAAATATCCACACTTTGGTCTTCCTTCTTCTTGAGCTTTACGTCGTCTGTGAATTTTATTTTGGATATTCCAATCTCTTCTGTGTTAATTTTTATATATTCTTGTATATATATATATTTGTCATTGTATAAGATTGTTATTATTTTTAATTCTGAAGATTGAACCAGGAATCTTGTGTATGTTTGTCAGGTACACTATTACTGAGCTCTAATCACCTTCCCTGTTTGTTGTTTACAGTATTATATGTAAAACATATTGCTCTTGAAGTGTTAGTCACACTTTACCTAACTGGAACAAAATACTTAAAGAGGCAACTTAAGAATATTTAGTAATTATTTTCCATTCAGTTTCAGGGGTTTCAACACAAAATTGTTGGACCTGATTATTGTTAGCTAAAATTGAATGTAAATTTTAGGGCAGTAGAATATGGCAGACTGTATTCAAGTCACCTGGACATAAAATGCTTCAGATTAAAAGCAAGGGGTCCATTGCTTCCAGAAAGTCCCTCATTATCATTGCCTGAAAAATGTCGTTTACTCACCTATAGTAATGTTTCCTATATACATAGAACTATTTTGGCTTCTGGTGTCTGTAAATATATAATCATTATATGTTTTACTGAATTGCTCCCTTGGCAAATATTGAATTATATTTTATGTTTCTTGCTGTTATTCTCTCTTAAAGTTCTACACTGGATATATGGACAGAAATTTGTTTTTCCTTTCAGATGCTGTTTACTTGGATACAATGTATATAAATTAATATTGCATTATCTTTGGAAATAGACAATGGTACTTAGATTGGCAGAAGCTACTGGGTTGGGGAAAATGTTGGTAAGGGATTCAGAAAGCCATTTAAATAGAACTAGAATGTTACAGAATTATTGTAATATAGTAATAAAGATTATTGGTAAATACTGCTTTCTGATTTAAAAAAAAAATAAGGTAATTGAAGAATTACCCCAAGGAGATAAGTGTTATAGCCTTAGATTAAAATTGCAATACTCTTTTTAGATATCCTACACACTCAAGTAAACTTTAAAATTAAAAACAAAAATTACTAAAAGTATTTAATTTTCTATAAAATTTGTATCTAAAATAATTTATATGATTCTTAAAGTACATCAGGAGACTTACCAGAGAAGATATTTGGTAGAATTGGAGCTTAAGACACATGCTATACTTTCTCTAGGGAATAATTTTTAACAATAAAAAGCAATTAATAGTGTCTGTCCTTTGAGGAAATTAAAATATCTACCCTTGTATCCCTCAGTATAAACATACTTAACAGAACAGTTCTAATCTGTTACATTATTTATACCCTAGGGTACTGGGGATATTTAGAGAAGGAAAAAAATAGAACTTTTATTTTAATTAGGAGCTTTGACAATCCAAACTAAGAAAGTGATAATCACCTTTACTTGTAATTTTTTTCTCAACTTTTGTGGAAAACGTATATTAAGTTTTCACAAAGAAAACAACCTTTAGTGAAAACAGTATAAAAGTTGATGCTTTTAATTAAGGCAGACAGAGTAAGTGGAGGAGATGATATGGGTACTAAGCTTCAATTTTACAACAGTGAGCATATCAGAATCCTTTATATCTTAACATTATAACACTATGAGGGTGTAGTCTTTGTATGATACAAGAACTATAGGTTTCATAGCATTCTTTCTATGTCACAAAACTACAGTTTCCACAAACCCTGTCTATCCAACTATCACTCTTTCCTTTTCCCATTTTTTTTAAGTGTAGAGTATCTTCCAATAAAAATTATTTCCTGAGAAATCTCTACCTTTTCCATCCTTTAATACAAGGTAAGCTCCTTTAGAATTATGCTATAAATTCATTTACATGTTAACTATTTAATAAGTATCTCTTATGAATTATTCAGTATATATATTTTTAGATACTATGAGGCTATTGTTTCACATTGGTATAACTGTACTTAATGAGTAATATAATCTGCATTAAAATGGTAGTGGTGAGATCACTTTTATATCTACAACATGTCTATCATTCTTAGCAATATTAAGATAAGCTCACCTTTTATTTCTCACATTGCAAGCCATTTAAATGCTTAGGAATATATCAATTAAAGTTAGGTAAGTTTCTTTGATACATTTGTAGACTTAACACAAATACTTCAGAGATTTCATATAATATCCCCTATTGTATATGATTAGAAATTAGTCATGTTCTATTAGGTTGAAAAATGGTCATTTTCTTATTTAATTTATTCAGTTAACTTTATATACTGGGATATGAATTATTGTTGTTTATCAGTAATTATGAGAGATAACATATTTATCTTAAAAATGGTTTATATCCCAGAGTTGCTAACAGTTGCTGTTCTTCAAATCTTGGTTTCATATATTTAATTTAAGTTATTAGTCTACTTATTTCTATAGTTTTTATTCATATTTGACTAGTTATTTCTGTATTTTTGTAGTCACATTTGTATTCAGGGTGGTAATCTAGAACACATCCTTTTTGTTTCAAGTTTGAGACTAACATTTATTATACCTGCAATGAGTGTTTTTTTGTCTTGTATATATTCAGCATGATTGTCTGGAACCTACATTGTCTGTGTGGACAGTTTGAAATTGATGTGTTTTATCTTTCAAATGTGTGTTCTATGTTCAGCACACATTACTGCAATCATTTAAATTCCAAGAAATCACAAATTATAAGACAACATTGATAAATTTTGTCGCACTATTTCTGCTATAGATGTTGTACAAACATGTTTGAGAAGTTGCTTGATCTTTTCTACCATCAAAATAAATATGGATTTGCCAGTGTAAGGGGGACATAAAATACAGCTTTCAGAAAACTCTTCTCATTTACAGATCTTTGCCCTTCTTTGTTTTATAGCACACTAGCTTCTCAGATCTACTAAACAAAACAGCTGTCATATAGGGATATTATATACTGTATTTTTCCACCAAAGTATTTATTCTTTATTAATAATTAACTGACACATTTTTCTCACAAATAAAATATTTCTATTTTAGAGTGACCCTTAACTATGTACATATGTTCTCTCTATAGATTTTCTTCTTTTTGGATTAGTGGCAACTCCGTTAGCATAATAATGATATTTAGTTTAATGTAGAACTTTTGGCTTCTCTTAAGATCATATAAATCTTTATCTTTCAATTGCAAGGACTTATTCAGACACTCCTTCTTTTAACTTTAAGGTAACTTACTCTCAATCAAAAACATAAACATTACACAATAATAAATACACATTTAGTTTTATGTTTAATGGTGTGCATTTATTTGTCACAATTATTTACTCCACATATTTTTATCTTCTTGGAAGCATTCCTCCAAAATTTGTTCTGTAAGTAAAAGGGTATTATAGGCAAACTCCTTAACTGGAAATGCTGTGTTTTAATCAAAATGGTAACTAAAGATTGGAATTATAATCATCATAATTCTATTCACAATTGCCACATCAATTCAAGGGCAATATTCTTCAATGATAATTTTCCAGAGTAGGCATTTAGTTTCAGGAAGCATAGTAGAAAATTATTTCATATCCTTTTAGTTTACTCTTCAATCTTAGAATGTATGCATACTTAATGTTCCTGCTTTCCAATATAGATAATTATAATACAGAATATAAAAATAATTTCAAGGTCAAAAAAACTGTTTTGCTGGTGTTTTCATTTGTCAAGTCACAGAAAATAATACTCAATATTCCCAGTATTAAATTCTGTGTAAGCTCTGTGTTGTACACAGGAAAATATATATTAAACAATAAATTTCTAGTCAATATTCACAAAATTATGATATTATTCTTTACTGATAAACTTCATTTGCATAGTAATACTTAGTTATTGATAAAATGTTATCAATGGATGCATGCTAATTTTATTGGTGCATATAATTGAAAGATATGATTTCACTGTGACATTTGTGTATACCATATACTTTCATCTCATTGATGTCAAATATTCTCTTTTGTTTTCCTCCCATTCCTTTTACTCTTCCCCATTTTACTTTCATGTCACAACTCACTAAAATATGTTAATTCTGTATATGAAAAAAATTACCACATGTATAAAATGGAAAAAGAGTAAAAGCTAAGAGAGATGACTACTATATAATGATGACATTTCAGGTAATAGAACACATATTTCAATTTAAAAACTATACAGTCCTATGATATCTATATAAAATAAAAAGGTATAGAGAACATAAATGAAAACTTATGTTCAGCATCCATTTCTTTGGATAAGCCATATAAAAGCAAACAAAGAAACAAACACAAATATCCTGCCTTTAGATATATATACAGAAGAATTAAAATTATTGAGTTGATAATAAAAGGGCCATTTCTATTTATTTAATAAATTACTGAAATTAAGTATTGCAAGAGAACTGATTGGTCCTTGCCTATGAAGGTCATTTTACTCTGTATAAATCCACATAGAGAATAATGATACTATCCCAGAGACAATGCTGATAGAATTGATACGTGATCATATAACGAGCATCCTTTCATTTCCTCTTTTCAGAAAACAAAACAAAAAAAAACTGCATGGAAGCAGAGAACCATACAGCCATAGTACATTTCCTCCTTATTGGTCTTTCAGAAGATCCTAAAATTCAATCTGTTCTTTTTGGACTATTCCTGTCCATGTTCCTGATTACCATGCTTGGAAACTTTCTCATTGTCTTAGTTACCAGCTGTGACTCCCACCTTCACACCCCCATGTACTTTTTCCTCTGCAACCTGTCATTTGTTGACATTTGTTTAACCTCCACTACTATCCCCAAAATGCTGGTGAACATTTACATGCACACCATGGAGATATCCTACACAGAGTGCCTTACTCAAGTATATTTTTTTAATAATTTTCTTGGAATGGATAATTTTCTACTGACCATTATGGCCTATGATCGTTTTGTGGCCATCTGTCATCCACTTAACTACACAGTCATCATGAACCCTCGAATCTGTGGCCTTATGGTTCTTTTATCTTGGTTTATTATGTTCTGGGTCTCCTTGACTCATATGTTATTGATGAAACAACTGAACTTCTCTACTAGCACTGAAATCCCACATTTCTTTTGTGAACTCACTGAGCTTCTCAGGGTGGCCCGCTCTGATACCCACATAAATAACATTTTTCTGTATTTGGTTACTGCATTGCTAGGTATGTTTCCTGTCATTGGGATAGCTTTCTCTTATTTTCACATTGTCTCTGCTTTAATGAAAATGTCCTCCATTAAGAATAAGTATAAAGCCTTTTCCACCTGTGGGTCTCACCTCTGTGTGGTATCCATGTTCTATGGGACAGGATTTGTAGTTCATCTCAGTTCTGCTGTAGCCCATTCATCCAAGAGAAACACAATCACTTCAATAATGTACACTGTTGTGACCCCTATGTTAAACCCCTTCATCTATAGCTTGCGAAACAAGGATGTAAAGGGGGCCTTGGTAAGACTCCTTAGAATTAAATTTTGATGCATCACTGATACCAAAGGAAAGGTAATTATTGTGAATACCAATATGCAAGGTCTTTTCCTCTCTGGATCTTTGAAGTTCCTACTATTCACATTGTTTTGGTTTTGTACATATATTAATTGATTTGTTCCTAAATACCAATTATCTATTTAAAAAAATTTTCTTCATAAACTTTATGAAGAAATATAAAAGTTTGACATAAATCTTAAAGACATTTCTGATGTTTTGAAGTTTATCTACAGAATCTATATAGGAACTAATCTGGTTTTCCTCAAAGTATATTGCTTAAGGGAAGGTGAGATGGTTCAACATGTATGTAAAGAGCTTGCAACTCTTTTAATATAAACTCAATAACTGATATTTGTGTAAAAGTGGAATCAAAGAATCAACTTCTCAAAGTTGTCTTTTGACCTTCACCTGCACCTTTTGGCATGCATAGGTTCACACACATGTACACATACAATAAAAATTTATTTTTATAATTTAAAATGAAATTTTTTGAATATTACTATTTTCATCATAGTTACTTGTATTTGCATCTTCTTATGAAACAATGTAAGGGAAATCACTGCAGCAATATAGCTATCACTGTATCGGGATACAGTATTTTTCTTTCTTCTTTAAACATTTGAATCTACTCATATGGCAACATTACCTTAAGAATTTTTCTCTCTTTTATGTAATATTTGAAAATAAAGTACTAACTTGTAATGGACAACTGGAACTGGAAAATAAGTACATGTTCATAAGGCATATAGTCTCCCAAATTCCCCATAAGAGTTCACAAGTTCTGTTCGATATTTGGCTGTGGGTCTTTGTATATGTTTCAGTAAGCTGCTGTGTGGAGCCTCTCAGAGGACAGGTATGTTAGGTTCCTGTCTGCAAGCATAATAGAGTATCATTTATAATGTCAGGGATTTTTGCTTCCAATGGAATGGGTCTCAAGATGGATGGGTTATTGGTTGGCCATTCCCTTAGTCTCTGCTCCATCTATATCCCTACCTTCCTTGTAGGCAGAACAGTTTTTGGTCAAAACCTTTGTGGAATGGTTGGTGTCCTTATACCTTCACAATGATTCCTGTCTGGTTAAAGGAGGTGACCTTTTCAGGTTCCATATCCTTACTGCTATGCATCTCAGCTAAAGTAACCAGCATTGACTTCTGTGAGCCTCCCCCATCCTAGGTCACTGGAACACCATAGAATGTAAGGTCTCATATCTCTCAATTTTTATTAGACTAGATATTTTCAAAATTACTGAAAGTATAACAGCATTAGAGGTTTTATGGTTTTAGTTCTTGGAAGCACTTAGCAATTTCTAAGTGTTTTGGAACAATAATAAAGACAATCAGAGAGAAGCTGTCCTTTGAGGTAGTTTGGAAAGACATTGAAGCCCTCTCTCTTCTACTTAAAGTCTCAGTTATGATATCAAAGGAAGCCCTGTCTTTTAATATCCAAAAAGATAGTGATTAAACAAAAACCTCAGAAATTTCAAAAATCATAAGTGAAAGTGATAAACATGGTGGATTGAAAATCAGTTACTACTGTAATTAGAATGGTACTGAAGAGAATTCACAATGTAGACTATTACAAAAACATTGATTAGTGATTATACGGTAAGGTAGAAGAGGGGGCTGAGCAATTCTCATCTTTTCTGGGAGCATACAGAAATGGCCTCTGTGATTCTCTATTTTATGAATAGGGTGAGTTTCTTTTGTACTGTGTTCTGGCATGTAACACCACCATGGAAAGAAGAGGAGATTGGCAAGTTTATAGTTCTGGGAGATATTCATGACCTATTCTGAATGCAGTTCTCAGGTTTCGAGTTTCTGTCAAGTAAGTGTTAGTCATTTAAGCAAGAGTCATGAAAATAAAGATATTTCTTGTTGAAGAAAGTTCAGAAATTATCAATGATTTTTGTCATCAGGTATTGGTTTATAGATATATGGTGTCTGGTTACAAGACTGTTATGCTGGGATGTTTGGATTTCTGAAGTATATTTGTGAAAATGTACTAATGTAGACCTGTTTCACTTTCTGGTCACTAATTTGTGGTCTTAATTCCATAAGAAACAATACTTTACCCGTGAGTTCATTATGTTTTAGGAGCATAGGAGGAAGTAAGTTAGAGGAAAAATAAAGAAAAGATCCAAATTTCATCCAACTAAAAAACACAGCTTATAGAAATGACCTGTAGAGATGAATATCATTCTGGCACTAGAAAATTCCTCTCTACTCTGCAGCATATTATCAAAGTGTAATGCTGGTGAAGCATCTTAAGAAAGTCCAGTAACAGCTGGGCATGGTGGCACACGCCTTTAATCCCAGCACTCGGGAGGCAGAGACAGGCTGATTTCTTAGTTCAAGGCTAGCCTTGTCTACAAAGTGAGCCCCAGGTCAGCCAGGGCTATACAGAGAAACCCTGTCTCAAAAAACAAACAAAACAAAACAAATCAAAACAAAACAAAAAAGAAAGTCCAATTACTTTGAGATTGCAGCTTTGTGAAATAACTACACTTACATTTCTTCTTTGTGTTAACTCACAGTATGTATATGAGCTTTGGAGCTTTAAATCAAAATTATTGAAGACTCCTTTCAATGAGGTGATAGCATAAAATACAAAAAGTGACCAAAGTCACTTGTCTTTGAGACCTATCGACCTCAGGAATTAGTTTTAGGAGTTCTGTGAGCAGGGAAGAGAATGGGTGGTTATATGCAATTCAGTGTGGCAGGTAAGTATTAAGGAATGAGAATAGTGGGAGAAATAATATACATGATATTGATGAGATGGTTGAAACAAATATTTCAGAAGGCACAAAAGATACATATCTGTACCAGAGGAACCAGAGTCAGAACAGACATACGAGTATAGACAATATCATTTTGAGTGAGGTAACCCAGTCACAAAATAACACACAGGATATGCACTCACTTGTAAGTGGATGTTAGCCCAAAAGTTCAGAAAACCGAAGGTAAAATTTACACGCCATATGAAGCTCAAGAAAAAGGAAGACTGAAGTGTGGATGATTCAGTGCTTTTTAGAAGGGGAAACAAAATACTCACAGGAGGAAATACACAGACAAAGTGTAGAGCAGAGACTGAAGGAAAGGCCATCCAGTGAGTGCCCCACCTATGGATCCATTCCACATACAATCACCAAACCCAGCCACTATTTCAAATGCCAGGAAGTGCTTGTTGACAAGAGCCTGGTATGGTTGTCTCATGAAAGCCTTTGCTATAGCCTGACAAAGACAGAGGTGAATACTCTCAGTCAATCATTGGATTGAGCACAGGGACCCTGATGGGAGAATTAGAGAAGGGGTTGAAGGAGGTGTAGATGTTTGCAGCCCCATGGGGGAAGCAACAGTGTCCATTGGCCAAACTTCTGGAGCAAATGGGGACTGGACCACCAACCAAATAATACACATGGAGGGACCCATGTATTTGGCTAAATATGTGGCAGAGGATGGACTTGTTGGACATCATTAGGAGGAGCAGCCCTTGGGCATGAGGGGGTTCAATGCTGCAGTATAGGGAAATGCCAAGGCTGGAAGGCAGGAGTAGGTAGATGGGTGTGAGAGCACCCTCATAGAGGCAGGAGGAGGGAGGATGTGCTAGGGCAGTTTCCAGAGGGTAGACCTGGAAAGAAGATAACATTTAAAATGTAAATAAAGAAAATATCAACTAAAAGGAAAAAGAAAAAAGAAAAAAAAGAGTGTAAACAAAATTAAATAGTAAAACACTACTGACAGTGTTATGTGTTCTATCTCAGGTCATATTTCAGCTTGGGCATAGTGAATAACAAACATTCTCTGACACAAACCAGGTCCTTATGTTACTAATTGACCATCGCAAAGGAAGAAAATAAAACAAATAGTGGATTTTGGTAAGAACCATCCTGTAGTCCCACAGCTATTTCTGGGAGCCCAGTGGACTCAGGACCCATCACACCCCCAAATCACCACTCACTGAATATCATCCCCTTCTGGCTGGTCTTTTCTACCAGACAGATTTCTAGATAGTCTTTTCCTCTGAAGACACCACATCCTGAGGCATCCCAGGATATCTGCTGTACTCAGGGCATCTGACACCACAGTCTGAGACATCCCAAGAGATCCACTGCACACAGTGCAACTGACACCACAGTCTGAAGGCATCACAGGAGATCTACTGTACACAGGACAACTGAGCAACTGATTGCCAGCTTGTTTGCTCCCTTGAAGACACCATAGCTTGAAGGCATCCACAGAATTCCTCTGTACACTGGGCAACTGGGCAACCAACATGACAGTCTAAAGACCTCCCAGGGGCAATTCAGCAAGCAGAGCAACTGACACAACAGACTGAAAGTCACCTTGGAGTTCTGCTGCACACAGGGAAATGGAAACCACAATCCCTAGGCACCCTGGCTTCACACAGGATAACAGCTTGACTCCTCCTCTGAAAACACAACAGTCTAAAGGCCTCCCAGGAGATCTACTGTAGCCAGAGCAACAGATCTAAAAAGCGCAGAAATACCGCTGTTTCCCTATTTTCTTCTACAGTGTCTGATATCCCTCTTCCCCAGAGGTAACAGGCAAATGTGGAGTGGCATAGGGTTGAATTCGTCCTGAACTGACTTCCTCATCTTTACAGGCTAGAAGTTTGGAAATTTGTTTTCGGCTATTGGCATAAGCAATCACTTGAAGGTGAGTAAGAGTATCAGATAAGGGCCAAGTTGATGGCCAATCTTGTCCTCTAGTAATTGTTAAATCAGCCCCAGTATCTATTAATCCTTCAAAAATTTTTTCTTCAACTAGGTCTCTTAGTGGTAATAGATTGGACCTGGTACACATCTGAGGATCTGAAGCATATCTTGCCTTCTCTTATTTTTAACAAATTTGGAAGGTAACATATAAAAGGGAACTAAAACAAGTTGAGCAATTCTTTTGTTAGCAGGTACAGTTATAATGCCATGGGGGGGGAAGCGCCCACAGTTCTAATTTCTCCTAAATAATCATTATCTTTAAGTCCTGGATAAATCTGTAGTCCTTTTATAACAATGCTGCTTTGGCCCAGAAGTAACCCCCATGTCCCTGGAGGCAAGGGCCCGAAAACTCCTGTAGGCAGCATCTGAACTCCGATTTCTGGGGTCAGTACCGTGTGGAACTAAGGTCCAATTCTGCACTTCCTAGGGTTGCTTTGATAATTTCAGAAATGGATTTCCATGGCTTGGCAACAGCTTCATGGCCCCATAAGCTGTTTGCTGTGGACATTTGGAGGATTGAGGCTGACTCTTCTGCTCATTTCCCGACAAGGGAAAGCTCTGATTATCTGTTTTAGATTTACATTCCCTTCTTGAACTGAGGTCAAATTTCTGGGGACAATCTGATTGTTTGTGCATGCCTCTGCTTCTGGGACAATCATTTTTAAAGTGTCCCAGACCTTCACATTTAAAACATCCTTTATTACCTCATCTCTGTGAAAGCATTGCTAGCACAATGGTCCCTTGTAAGACAACAGCCATAGGCAGATCCTGATTGTATGAGGATCCAATTTCTGCACAAGATGAATATATCCAGATAAGTCTGTGTTTGCTTTGTATGGCCTGATGGCAGAGAGGCAGATTTCATTACCATTCTCATAAGCCAATTGTGTAACAAAAGGAACTCCTGATTAAGAATCGCCAAAAATTCTACCAGCTGCTTTTAGCAATCTGTCCACAAATTCCTGAAATGGTTCATCAGGACCTTGTTCAATGCCAGATATATTCCCACTGAGATCCCCTTTAGTTGGGAAACAATTATAAGCAATATGAGCAGCCATTTCAACCTGAAGATGGCCTGATCTGATTAGCATTACCTTTATATTATCCTTCTCCCAGATGTATGTTAATATCCAATTGAGCATTACCTGCCTGAGCATCCATCATAGCAGCTTTTTTTTACTTGTTTCATGCTATTCAGAAATCCAAAGTAAGGAATCTCCTGACAAAGTATCCTTACATATAGTTTTCCAATCTTGAGGGGTTAAATTTGCTTCCACCACAGTGTCCAACAGGGCTTGTGTATAGGGAGCTGTAGACCTGTACTATGCCACAGCTGTTTTTAATTCTTTTATCACATTGAACTCAAACATTTGATATTGTCTGATTATTGCCCTGCTGGTCAATTGTCTTGGCCACAGGGAAAGCTAATACTTATGTTGTTGTATTCTGCCCCTTTCTGTGAGCCTGATTCACAGTTCTTTCTAGTGGCTATTGGCATATCTTAGAATTATTGCTCTTTCCTGTACTTGATGCACTTTTTAATTCTTGTCACTCATTAGTCAATTTCTGCATCTTAACTTCAATCTCTAATTTATAGACTTGAATTTCCATGTGGGCAGCATCTCCTGCAGTAAAGGCCATAGGCAGAATAGAAGGTGCACAAGGATGCCAACCCTCATATTTGTCAGCCTCTTCTTTCAAATCAGCTTCCTAATCTGGATCTATTTCATTATCAGTGTCTCCAAATTCTGTTTCCCTAACTCTATAAGGCATTCTAGGCCTGTATGTCTGTGATTTAGAGTTGAGAGTGCCTTTTTTTTTTTTTGTGCCTTTTTTTTTTTTGTGGAAGCCCTTTCTGACAGGCATTCTTGCTGGAGTTCCTTAAGCTGTTCCTGAGCAATAACTAATACTTGTGAGGTCTCTTTACCTTTATTATTATCAATAGCATCTTTTATAAGTGCCCTGAGGCAGAAGGTGACAGGATCTGCTGGGCAGCTCCTAGAACTTCTGCACCTCTTTCCAAGGTTTCCTTACTTAAAGTTCTGTCTTCTGAAAGTCATGGACAGCATGAATATATTTGAGTTAAAACTTTTCTAACATCTATTTGAAAACCCTACTTCTCTCACCTGAAGAAGCTCTTTTAGGCTGTGGATGAAGGCTCGTTTGGAATTGCCCTGCTCTACTGCATCATCGCCCCTGGGTAAAGTTAGTGTTGGGCCAATACCCCTTCAGCCTAGCTAGTATGCCCTCAAATGCACCTCCTGCAACAACAGCCTCCAAACAACAAAATTTATAGCTAGCACTAGCATGAACACAGGATGTTGCTTAGCATGCTTCATCAATACTTTCACTTTTCTTCTGTTTTCTGTGGAGCTCCACCAAAGACAGAATTTCTCAGCTGGTCCCCCATTTTCAGGCTCCATGTTGGGTGCCACCTGTATCCATCCAGCAGCCACAGATGAACTTATCTTACCTAAAAGGGGGGGGGGAGCTGAAAATGAAAAGCATGATAGGGGAGAGAAAAGAATGAAGCCAAGATAAGGTTCTGACCAAGGTTCAAAGTTTAATATTCAGCACTGCATTTATAAAGGGAAAGCCCACAGAACCCATCCTTTGTTTCATCCAGTTTGTTGCAAAGCAAGATCAGCATGGCAGTATTTACAGCCAAAGCAGATAACTCTATCCAGGCTGAAAAGGTCCACAGTGGCAAGCACTCAAGTTCTGTTCAGTCCATTCAAGGCTGGGAAAGGCCATAGATGAAGAAGAAAAATATTACTAATTTAGTAATCATAAAGATAATATAAATTTAAAAACATAATAGAATATTGGTGTATGCCTCTTAAACTTATCAACAATGTGTAGACAACAAATGTTTATGAAATATAGCAATTCGTTGCACATTGTTGGCAACAAAAAATTAGATATATTACTCTCATTCATACATGTCTATCATTAAATGAGTACATCAAGATTTTGTATATTGTCATTATCTTTACAGAATTATTTTTAATTGTGTGCAGACTTATGAAAATATTTATTGTAAGATATATAGATAAATCTGACACATATTAGGCCAAAAAGATATAGGCATATGAATAAAATAATGTGTTTACTGTAGTATGAATAAATCAGTTTGTCATTAGATCATGTGAAATGAAAAACCACTAAAAATACAAACATAACACGCTTTTTCTTATATGTAGATCTTAAGAAGTAAACCTAATACAGAGTAAAGTGATTATCAGAGTGTAAGGGAAGGTGGTGAAGTAGGTGTTAATCAAAGAAGGACCTTGAGATTCAATCTCACACCAGTCAGAATGGCTAAGATCAATAATTCAGGTGACAGCAGATGCTGGCGAGGATGTGGAGAAAGAGGAACACTCCTCCATTGCTGGTGGGATTGCAAGCTTGTACAACCACTTTGGAAACCAGTCTGGCAGTTCCTCAGAAAATTGAACATAGTACTACCGGAGGATCCAGCTATACCTCTTCTGGGCATATAACCAGATGTTCTAACTGGTAATAAAGACACATGCTCCACTATGTTCATAGCAGCCTTATTTATAATAGCCAGAAGCTGGAAAGAACCCAGATGTCCCTCAATAGAGGAATGGATACAGAAAATGTGGTACATTTACACAATGGAGTACTACTCAGCTATTAAAAACAATGAATTTATGAAATTCTTGGGCAAATGAATATATCTGGAGGATATCATCCTTAGTGAGGTAACCCAATCACAAAAGAAGTCATTAGATATGCACTCACTGATAAGTGGATATTAGCCCAGAAACTTAGAATACCCAAGATACAATTTACAAAACACAAGAAAACCAAAAAGTAGGAAAACCAACATATGGATACTTCATTCTTCCTTAGAATAGTGAACAAAATACCCATAAAAGGAGTTACAGAGACAAAGTTTGGAGCTAAGATGAAAGGATGGACTATCCAGAGACTACCCCATCCGGGGTCCATCCCATCATCAGCCACCAAACCCAGACACTATTGCACATGCCAGAAAGTTTCTGCTGAAGGGACCCTGATATAGTGGCCTCTTGTGAGGCTATGCCAATGCCTGGCAAATATAGAAGTGGATGCACACAGTCAGCTATTGGATGGATCACACAGACCCCAATGGAAGAGCTAGAGAAAGTACCCAAGGAGCTGAAGGGGTCTGCAACCCTATAGGTGAAACAACAATATGAACTAACCAGTACTCCCAGAGCTCATGTCTCTAGCTGCATATGTAGCTGAAGATGGTGTATTCAGCCATCATTGGGAAGAGAGTCCTCTTGGTCTTGCAAACTTTATATGCCCCATAGAGAGGAACGCCAGGGCTAAGAACTGGGATTAGGTGGGTAGGGGAGCAGGGTGGGGGGAGGGTATAGGGGACATTCGGGATAGCATTTGAAATGTAAATAAAGAAATTATCTAATAAAATATTTTAAAAATAAAAAATAAAAACAAAAACAAAAACAAGGTGGTTCTGTACAGAGTAAAATCTCTTAATAAATACCACTAAAAAAAAAAAAAAAAAAAAGAATGGACTTCAGTTAAACAACAATAAGTTCAGTAGAACTTTTCTATTGGGCATGTGTATTTAGCAATATAAAATCCTTTTCAAAACAGAAAATGTTCACAGTATTAAAAACACTTGCAAAGTCATATTTGATAAACATCAAATATGAAGATTGTATAAAGGATGCCAAGGAAAATTACAATTTGTATAATTAATAAAACTGCTTGCAAAAAGTGAGTGAGGGATATGATAACAGCTAAAAGATGAGATTCTGAAGTGACATAACCTTTTATGAAGGTACAAATTTCTAAGAAGCATATGAATAAACTGTACAATTTTTAAAAAATGAAATAATAAAACTATTTATAAAATAAGTACATGGAAATTTCCTGTTCAAATTTCAGTAATTGAAGAAATGAGCAGTGTAAATATAAGAATAAGTATAAGGCTTAAAGTAGATTATACCACAATCTCAGAACCTCCCCTGAGAAATTATAAGACTAGGAAACTATGACCACACTAGCACTGTATGCTTAGCCAGGTTTCAGTACCAGGTATGGTTTCTTTTTGTTTATCAGTTAAGAGTGAGCTGTAATTATCACAAAAGTATATGTGCCACTATTGTACCCTTTTTAATTGGATATTCTATTTATTTACATTTCAAATGTTATCCCCCTTTCCAGTTTCCCCTCTGGAAACTCCCTATCCCATCCCTCCTCCTCCTGCTTCTATAAGGGTGTTCACCCTCCCAACTACCCACTATTATAGCCTTAACGTTATCATGGCATTCTGGTCATCACTGTGGTTGATGATTCTCATAGGATTCATAGCTGGAAAGAATTGTTGCTCTGTTATATCTATTGAAATCTATTGAAAGCTTGCATCATAACTTTAGGTACTATGATATTGAAAGAAGATCAATAATGACTAGTTTACCAAACCAACATAGTAACAATCTATAAATAATTTGTCCTTCTACCTACAGATAAGTGTAGTCTTCACTCCTCATCAAGGAAATGCCTCTTTGCAACCAACAGAGACCATTATAGAAAATCTCAGTTAACCAAATATCAGCTTTGGAGGCCAAGCCCAGTGGGTAGGTCTACAAAGCATTCCTTACCCTAAGGTTCTGGAAACATTGTGCAAAAAGAGAAGGAAAGATTAATTATGAGAGGAAAAGTATCAGATACTGTGAGATTGTGCTATATCTCCTGGTAATGTCACAAGCTACATGCATAAAGTCACTCTAACATGACTGGCCACGTATTTGATGAAAACAGATAACAGGAGTAAACATGAAATCACCTATTATAAATGATGATAACACAGCTTAAACAATAACAACATTGATGTTAGTATTTTCATAACATGTCCTTTATGGAAAACAAGAATACTGTCAAATTAAAGTGAAGAGCATTAACCTTTCAAAATAATTTAGGATTACTTCCTCTGAACTCATAATCCATAATTCACATAAAATTTAAAATGTCAAAAAACACCACAAGAAAAACTGTAAATGTCAAATTCCATATATAGGGAATTAAGATAATTTTATTTTTAAAAGTAAACAAATTTAGTTACATATGCTATCATAATTGTGTAAAATAGACATGTGGTTGATTATGTAAAATGACACAGGAGAGGCATGATTATAGTATTTGCCTTACAGGTCTCAGTATGAATTTAATTCTGATGTCATTTATCCATGATGGACAAGAGGTAATTCTCTTAAAATGTTTTCCAAGGGTACCTTTCATGTCCTTGTTTCTCAGGGTATAGATGAAAGGGTTCAACATGGGGTTGAGCACAGCATACATCAATGAAGCAATCATTCTCCTGGAAGAATGTTCCACAGAAGAGCTGAAGTAAAGTCCAAGTCCTGACCTATAGAGCAAAGAGACCACACATAGGTGAGACCCACAAGTAGAAAAGGCTTTGTACTTATTCACAGTAGAAGACATCCTTAATAAGGATGAGACAATCTGTGAGTAGGACATAAGGATTCCTGTCATAGGAATCACACTTAGTAGGAAGTCATCACATACAAATATACATTATTGATATGAGTGTCAGAGTTGGATACCTTGAGAACATTATCTAGTTCACAGAAGATATGTGGTACCTCAGTACCTCTTGAGAAATTCAGTTCATTTATCAATAGAACATGAATCAGGGAGAGCCAGAACATGACGATCCAAAGCATCAGAACCAGAAAGGGACATAACCGAGAGTTCATGATAACAGTATAGCTGAGAAGGTGACAGTTGGCCACAAGGTGATCATAGGCCATTAAACTGAGTAAAAAATTATCCAATCCAGCAAAACTATTAAAAAATTATGCCTGTATAAGGCATACTATGTAGATGTCTTTTCTCTGTGACTACATGTACACAAGCATCTTTGGTATTGTGGTTGAGACAAAACAAATTTCAATAAAGGACAGATTGGACAGGAAGAAGTACATGGGGTGGTGGAGATGCAAGTTAGAGCAGACAGCCAGGATGATGAGTAAATTTCCAAGCACTGTGACCAGGTACATGGACAGGAATAGCCCAAGGAGAAGGGATTGAAAATCAGGATCATCCAAGAGACCCAGGATGAGAAATTATGAGATCAGTGTGTTGTTCTCTGGTTCCAAATAAATTTTATATCTACTGAAGATAAGGTAAGGATAATTTTCAAATAATATTCACTGCCATGAAACAAAATAATCTTTGAAAACATATATTTCATTCTGACAATGACTGCCATTTACTTAACTACGTGATTTTCTTTACTATTTTTAAATGTGTGCAATTATTATTTTCTTTTTTTTTTTTTTTTTTTTTTTTTTTTTTTTTTTTTTTTTTTTTTTTTGTTGTTTTTCTCATAGTCATTTATTAAGAGTGAATCCAAAACAACACTACTGCGAGGTCTGGACCAGAATCTCCACATTTCTTCTTAGAACTAAGT
>NC_034599.1:15243169-15261892 GCF_900095145.1 Mus pahari
TACTGCTCTCGGGCGCACTCCCCTCCTCGGGTGAGGAAAGGCGCTGGATGCCAGGCGGACACCCCTCCTCGGTCGGGGGGGCAAGGTGTTGGGCGCTGGATCAGCCTGCGGACAGCCGCCAGGCGAACCAATTATTATTTTCATTACAGCTATTTCTCTCTCTTTTAACACCCCTAACTGTTGTTAATAGAATTTTATATATAAATCGATATAGATAATTATCCTTTAATAAACTCTCGCAAACATTTGAAGTAATTTATTTCCATTTCTTTATAACTGTAATACTTTATTTCTAATAGCTTAATAATATTCACTAATTGAGATTTTTTTCACTATAATCTCCAGAAGTCTATTCTCTGAACCCTTAATGGTTTTTAACTTCATGATGACTGCTATTATTATGTTTGATGTTTAAAAGTATCTTCTGAACAGCATATTTCAATGGGTGTTGGTTCCCATTTAGACTATTACTTTTTATATTAATCTACTATCTTATAATAATTATTTTGGTTATGCCAAATTCCAAAAGTAAATACTAAAATATGATTTAAAAATTTAACTGTTTTGTCATGTTTCTTTAACATATTTTTGATTTATTTATTAACATCTGTCTAAACTTGAGAAAATTATGAAAATTGTTATATTTGTGAAATAAATTATCATTGAGAATACTCTGGGATGCCCATGCTATACTCCATAGACCCAAGAAGGCAGGAAATGAAGGAGGGCAACAGAGAAAATGATTGAACCTCACTTGGAAAAAGTCATGAGATTACAGTTGGAAGGCAGATGGAAGAAGGGACCTGAGTGAGAGAGAAGATAAGAAGTGGAGTGGAGTTCTGAAGAGGGTCACTGCAGATGGCCAGAAGGCCATGAGAATGAATGGAAATCTTCAACTGACTGGAGGGAGGGAGGGAACATTTCCAGGAAGAGACATAGATCTAGGCTAGGGGAAAGACCCCAAAATCTATGGAGGTATCCATAGCTGTGACACATAGCATTGGCGATATGGAACCTAAAGAGGCTGCCTCTTGAGGCCATTCAGGATTTCTTCTGGAACAATAGGGACACCAACCCATCCACAAAATTTTTGACTAAAAATTTATCCTGTCTTCAAGAAGTGCAGATAAGGAGATGGAATAAACTGTGAAAATGTCCAAACAAAAACTGGCCCAAATTGAGACCTACCCCATGGGCAAGCACCAATTCCTCACACTGTTAATGATATTCTGTTATGCTTGCAGACAGGAGTCTAGCATGGCTGTCCTGAGAGGCTCCACCCAGCAGCTGACTTGGATGATGCAGATAACCACAACAAAATAGGAGATGGAGCTTGTGGACTCTTACAGAAAAGACAAAGAGGAAGGATTATAACCCCTAAGGTGATAAGTACTCCACAGAAAGACCAACAAAATCAAATAACCTGACCCAGTGGGACTCCCAGACACTGCTCCATGAACCAAAGGACAGATATAGAAGTTGTGCATCCTGGTCATTATGTGGGTCTTGAAACACTGGTCCAGGGGTATCCCAAAGGCAGTCACCTATATGAGGGATATGTTCTTCTAGATGGGCTGCCTTGTCTGGCCTTAGCGGTTGGCCTAGCTTTAAGGAGACTTACGTGCCAGGGTTCTGGGATACCCAAAGGTACCCTTGACCACTCAAAGGAGAGGAAGAAGAGTGATAGAGGAGAGATTGTGGAAGGGAATTACTGGGATTTAAGCATTGAGCAGGATGTAAAGTGAATAAGTAAAATGTTAGGAGTAGTAGTAGTAGAAGTAGTAGTAGGAATAGTAGTAGTATTAGTAGTAGTAGTAGTAGTAGTAGTAGTAGTAACAGTAGCAGTAGCAGCAGCAGCACTAATAGTACTATTAAGAAAAGAATAAAAATACTGTTTAATTCTCCCTGTCCCTCTCTGCCTATCTTCACCAGACCCATGGAGCCTGAATGATACAGGATCATTTTCCTTCTCTCACTCCCACTTCCCTGAGCACTGAGTCCTCTGGTACATGCCAAGCTGCATTAAGAAGTCTACTTTCTCTGTTGTTCCTCCAATCTCCCCCAACCTCTCCATTCAACCATCAACCCAGAAGATTCTGAGCCACACAGGTTAAATTCCCTTCTGAGTCCTCTGGGGAACCCTAAGCTTCTCTGAGTAGTTTGCTATCCCCAGCAGACCTCCATTCTGCTGGTATCTCCAAATCCACCTTCTTCAGTCCTGTGGCTTCTGAACCATAAAGACTTGCTGATATGAAACACACAGACAAAGGATACTCATCAGAGGCTAACACACCAGGACCATTGAAGTTAAGCCCCTCCCAATACCTACTACCACAGGAATATCCAGGGACCAAGATCATTCAAATGACTAAAGACCATGTTAAGAACACAATCAACAAAAGCCAGGGTAATATGACACCTTCTCAGCCCAGCTAACCTACTTCATCAAGCTCAGGTTATCCTAATACAAAGCACAAGAAAATGATCTTAAATATAATCTTATAAATAGGAAATGAATAAATTCCTTAAAGAAATATAAAAAAAGGAAATTCTGCCTGGGCAGGTCACCAGATTGTCTGATCCTCTAAAGACCCCACAGTCCAAAGTCTTCCCAGGAGTTATGCTGCATGTGGGGCAACAGGTGATGGGCCATTCTAAACAACTGCAACAGCTGGGAACACCAAGGAGCCCAGCAGACTTGGGATCACCTATCACCCCTCCAAACCCCCCAAATCCACTCCACCTTGTGTTCAGCACCTTCTGCTTGGCCAGATCACCACTTGTCTGCTCCTTTGAAGACCCCACATTCTGAAGGCCACCCAGGAGAACAGCTACATGCAGAGCAACAGCTTGACTGCTCCTCTGAAGACTCAACAGCCTGGAGGCCTCCCAGAAAAACAGCTACATGAAGGGCAACAGCTTGAATGTTTCCCCTGAAAACACAACAGTCTGGAGGCCTCCAGGAGATCTGTTACACACAGGGCAACAGATCAGCAGCTTATCTGAGCCTCTGAATATTCCATAATCTGAAGGTATCACAGGAGGTCTGCTACAGCCAGGACCACAGGCTTTCCAAGAGAAGCCTCCCACTGCAGCAAGCCTTGGATATACCAACATACCTGAAAATCAGAATGCTGAAGTAAAAAGCTACCTCATGAAGAAAGTAGAATCATTTAAGGAGAATAGAAACAACTTACTGACAGAAATACATGAAAACACAGGTAAACAGTAGAAACCCATAAAGAGGAAACAAATCCCTTAAAGAAATACAGACCAGAACAAACATGAGAAGGAGTTGAGTAAAGCAGTTGAAGAGCTAAAAGTAGACGTTGAAACAATAAAGAAAACACAAATGGAGGCAACCCTGAAAATGGACAACCTAGAAAAGAGGTCAGCAACTACAGATATAAGCATTACCAACAGAATACAAGAGATAGAAGAGAGAATCTCAGGTATGGAAGATACCTTAGAAGGTATTGACACAATGGTCAAAAAATTCAAAACATAAAAATCTCCTAGATCTAAATTTCCAGGAAATCCAGGACACAATGAAAAGACCAAATATAAGAATAATAGAAATAGAAGATAGCAAAGATTCCCACCTCAGAGGACCCAAAAAATGTCTTCCACAAAATTATAGAAGAAAACTTCCCCAACCCAAAAGATGTGGTCATAAATGTACAAGAAGTCTATAGAAAACAAAATAAAGAGACCAGAAAAGAAAATATTCTCATCAGATAATAATCAAAACACTAAATGTACAGAACAAAGAAAGGATATTAAAAGCTGTAATAAAAAAGGGCCAAGTAACAGACAAAGGTAGACCTATCAAATTACACCAGATTTCTCAACAGAGACATAAAAGCCAGAGGATCCTTCTCAGAGGTCATGCAGACTCTAAGAGAACACAAATGCCAGCCCGGACTACTATATCCAACAAAACTCTCAATCAAAATAGATGGAGAAACCAAAATATTCCAGGACAAATCCAAATTTAAACAATGTTTATCTACCAATCCAGCCCTACAGAGAATTCTTGAAACTCCAACACAAGGATGGAAAGTCCAAGAAAAGGCAAGAAATTAAACTTCTTACAACAAACCCAAAAGAAGAGAACCACATAAAGATAAATCCAGCTCTAACAACAAAATAATAGCAGGAAGCAACATTCATCTGTCTTTAATATCTCTCAACATCGACAGTCTCAATTCCCCAATAAAAAGACATAAGCTAACAGACTAGATAAGCAAAGAAGATCCAGCATTTTGCTGCATACAAAAAATATACCTAAATAACAAAGACAGAAACTACCTCAGAGTAAAAATCTAGAAACAAAAGTCTTCCAAGAGAATGGTCCCAAGAAACAAGATGTAGTTGCTGTCCTAATATCAAGTAAAATAGACTTTCAACTAAAAGTTATCAAAAATGATGTGGATATCCATCAAAGTAAAAATCCACCAAGAAAAAGTCTCAATTCTAAGCTTCTATGCCCCAAATGGAAGGACACTCACATTCAAAACAAACAAACAAAACAACAACAACAAAAAAAGCCCTTTACTAAACCTCAGAACACATATTGAACTGCAAATAGTGGTAGTGGGAGACTTTTTACAACACTCAACTCTCACTAACAGACAGTAGAAACAGAAACTAAACAGAGAAACAATGAAAATAACAGAGGTTTTAAACCAAATGGATTTCTAGTTTTTCTATTGTTGTTGAACTCCAGAACTCCAGCATTAATCTATGGTGGTATAATAAGATACAAGTCATTATTTTAATTTTCAGGTATCTGTTGAGGATTTTTTTTTGTGACTGACTTTATGCTCAATTTTGGAGAAGGATCCATGATTTCCTGAGAAGATTTCATATTCTTTTGGGTTTGGGTGAAAATTTCCATAAATATCTTTTAGGTCCATTTGATTCCAAGTGTCTGTTTGTTTCATTTTTTTCTGTTTAGTTTGTGCCTTCATGCCCTTTCACTTGCTGAGTGGGGTATTAAGTCTCCCACTATTTTTTTTTAACTTGAAAGCTCTTTTATTATTATTATTATTATTATTATTATTATTATTATTATTATTATTTTCTTTATTTACATTTCAAATGCTATCCCGAAAGTTTCCTATACCCTCCCCCCACCTCTGCTCCCCTACCCACCCGCTCCCACTNCTTGGCCCTGGCGTTCCCCTGTATGGGGCATATAAANTTTGCAAGACCAAGGGGCNTCTCTNCCCAATGATGGCTGACTAGGCCATCTTCTGCTATATATGCANCTAGAGACATGAGCTCTGGGGGTACTGATTAGTTCATATTGTTGTTTCACCTATAAGGTTTCAGACCCCTTCAGTTCCTTGGGTAATTTCTCTAGCTCCTCCACTGGGGTCTCTGTGTTCTATCCTATAGATGACTGTGGGCATCCACTTCTATATTTGATAGGCATTGGCATAGCCTCACAAGAGATAGCTATATCAGTGCTCTTTCAGCAAGATCTTGCTGGCATATGTAATGGTGTCAGCATTTGGTGGCTGATTATGGGATGGACCCCCAGGTGGGGCAGTCTCTGGATGGTTCATCCTTTCATCTTAGCTCCAAGCTTTGTCTCTGCAACTTTTTCATCCGTATTTTATTCCCTGTTTTAGGGGGGAATGAAGTATCCACGTGTTGGTTTTCCTTATTCTTTATTTTCTTGTGTTTTAGAGATTGTATCTTGGATATTCTAGGTTTCTGGGCTAATATCCACTTATCAGTAAGTGCATATCATGTGAGTTCTTTTGTGATTGGGTTACCTCACTCAGGATGATATCCTCCAGATCCATCTATTTGCCGAGGAATTTCATGAGAATTCATTGTTTTTAATAGCTGAGTAGTACTCCAGTGTGTAAATGTACCACATTTTCTGGATCCATTCCTCTATTGAGGGACATTTGGGTTCTTTCCAGCTTCTGCCTATTATAAATAGGGCAGCTATGAACATAGTGGAGCATGTGTCCTTATTACCAGTGGGAACACCTTCTGGGTATATACCTAGAAGAGGTATTGCTGGATCTTCTGGTAGTAGTATGTCCAGTTTTCTGAGGAACCACCAGACTGATTTCCAGAGTGGTTGTACAAGCTTGCAATACCACCAGCAATGGAGGAGTACTCCAATGAGCATGGTAATTACTCTAGGTAATTACTCTTCAAAAATGAACATGACTGGTTGATTCTAGAAATATGCAATATCTTTGCTGTGTTTACTGCCATGCCTAAGTAGTCAGAGTTGCAGTCTATCTATGTTTAATTTTCCCATGTATATCCTGGGTCCAGTACCTGAAAGAGATTTTAAGATTGCAGTGTTTGCAGAATGCAAAAACTTAAACTAGATCTATTAATTAAGCACAATTTAAACTTAAAACCTAACTTAGGATATCTAATGACCCAGAGTCTCCCAAGTATGAGAGGGTATAGTATGAACTGACCTGGGCTGTTTTTGTTTTTGTTTTGTTTTTTTAATTTCATGACCGAGGTGCCTCTTTTCACAGCTCTGCCATTTCTTTTACTTTCAGTTGTGAACCTAGCCTTTAACAATTGAGTCACCTCTCCAGTCAGAAGAAAGGAACTGCATCTGAATAAAACAGATGGCCATGTTTATTAACACATTCAGTGACAGTCTCTTTCCCATGGGAAACATTGGATCCTCCGAGGGGAATAAGCCTGATTAGACATTTTATAGGGGTAGAAGAGGTATTTGGAAACAGGCAAAATTTGAGGCAGTTGTGGAGGCTATACAAGGATATATGATCTGTCTTTCTTGGAAATATTTGCTTAAGGGAAAACAGATTATCTTGGGAGATAGGTTATCTTTGCAAACATTCTTCTTTGTGTTGTGTCTGACAGGTTTCCAGTTTAATAACTGAGATACTTTATCAATACTAGCCATGGTTTTAGATGGCTTTAGATATGTAGACACATAATAATAGCTTTGGTGGACACTGGAGATCAACATTTACATCATGGCTGCAGACTCCATCTTCTGTTTTTTTGTTTTTTTGTTTTTTTTTTTTTTTAACACCAAAGAGAGATACATCTCTTTAGTTTTGAAATTACAATATAAAATGTTGAAGATATCTGGGCTATGATAAGGGACATCAGGACACTGCTTTTTCTGGATCAGGGTAAAGCCCTGATATGCTAAACTATCCAAAACATAACATATTACTCTTTCTTCTTTTAACCAGTTAATTCAAATGGTCCCATTAAATATTTCTCGTGAAATCTATAAATACTCTCCCCACACCAAATAAATAGGTTGTCCTGAATACATATTAAATAGAGGGGAGGACTAATTTGTTCTTTAGTGAGAAAATATACTTATCCTTACTCAAAGGCTTTTTCTCCATGTAGAGTTTACAGGGTTTCAATCAGATAGCATTATAGAACCCCTAATCTTACTATCTGCTTCTCATTATCTTTTTCTTTTCTTTTTTATTGAGGTACTTGACAAAATGATAAGCACAATATCCAGGACACCATGGGCTTTCCATATTATATTCTGAAGCACTCTACCTGCTTCTGCCATATTGTGCTAATCTACCTCCATTGAAAAAGTCATGCATTTTTCTTTTTCATTATCAGCTTCATTATGACTGGGGCCAAATCTCCAGTTCATGACCCTGTTGCTATTCTCTCAAACTGCTAAGAGTGATATTTCTTCTGCATCTCTTTCGTTTTTAAGTTGTTGGTAAAGGAAACTAAGACAAAGGGGGGGGGGCTGGGGGAGAACCAGAGATATCCCAAGCAGAGTGGCACAGAGGTAAATGTATGTAATAGAAATTTAAACTTTGATTTTAATAGACTTTCAATGATACCTAGCCATCCTGAAACTGCCTATGTAGCCAAGGATTGTTGGACTGTAGCTTGTTCTGGTTGAGTGAGGCTTGCTCTGGATACCCAATAGAAAACTCTATAAGGGACAGAGACAGGTGCCTGACAACATAGAGCCCCTAACTCACTCAGACAAAGCCCCAAGCTCCTGGCACTCTACTAGACTCTACCCTCACAGTTACCTAACAATATCCAGGTATGCTCCTCCCCACAGCTACCCTACAACTATAAGATAGCCCAGCTCACTATAAAAGGGTCTATTTGTCCCCCCCTCTCATAAGCTCTTACCTTTCTTACTCTCATCTCTAGCTCTCCTTTTTTCCATTCCCTTCCCCCATTCTCTCCACATGGCCATGGCCAGGCTCTTTCTTTCTTTTACCTTCTCTCTTTCTGTCTTTCTACAGTAAAGCTGTAAAACCATAGACAGTCTCTGTTCATAAAGGCCCACCATGCTTGAATGATGGAATAGGCTTTCCTCTAAAGAGCTGTGTCTAACATGCTAGAAGGCCTTCCTATGCTTCAGCCACAGACCAGTGTAGCTGCCTGCGGCCACACTAACTGGGTTCCTGAGTGGGAGGCAGGAGTTGTATGGGAGAAAATGGCAAGAGAAATAATGGAGGCCAAGACATATTTTTCTGTTCAAGGCACCCAAGTTTACTAAGAGTCTGTGCTTATAAAGAGGGAAGGCCTATCCCCTGCAGATCTATTCTTAAGCCTGTAGCCAGCCTGTAGGCTATTTGCAGGATGCTGTCTCCTGATTATCTCAAGGGTCTCTCAGCAGGTTGCAGTGTCTTGGGGAAGAACAGCTGCAGGTTGGAAGGCTCCACTCCAGGTGGTCTCATGCTCAGTGGCAGCAAGGTCAAAGTCAGCCTACTCAAGGCTGGGGAGGCTACAGACTAGACCTAGAACTCTTGCCTGGGTGGGAATCACCCAGTGCCCCCTGTCTCCCTGTCTTCTCCTCTCTTTGGCCCAAGGGATGACTGAGCTGTCCCTGGAGCCTCCACTTTGTTCTCAGGGCTTCCACACTGTCCAATGGCATGTGGGATGCCCAAGACAGAGAACCTTTTATCTTTGGCCTCCATGAGCCCAGAGACCTCAGACTGCTACTTGTCCACCCTCCACAGGCTGGGGTCCCTGGTTCTACACAGACAGACACATACATGGGGCCATGTGGAAAGCATGAGGCAATCTTCCATGTCTGCCCACCCAGAGCACAGGAATGCTGGCAGGACACGTGTTTTCTTCCACTCCCTTTATTTCCCCATAAGTACTGCCCCACAAAGGATGACCTTGAATTTCTGATCTTCCTTCCTATACCTAAAAAAATCATAAATTTAAGCATGTACTACTACAGGCAGTGTTATAGGTTGAACCTAGAAATTGATGAAAAGTAAATAAACAGTCTGACAGCTGAGATATAATTTTTTTCTGACATAAAAAATATGATTCCAAAAAAGCAAAACAAACAAACAAACAAACAAAAAAGCTCCTGGTTTGGTTGATAATTTGTATAGTTCTTTTTGTTTCCATTTGGTTGATTTTAGCCCTGAGTTTGACTATTTCCTGCCATCTACTACTCTTGGGTGTATTTGCTTCCTTTTGTTCTAGAGCCTTCAGGTGTGCTGTCAAGATTCTAGTGTATGCTCTCACTAGTTTCTTTTTGGCGGCACTCAGAGCAATGAGTTTTCCTCTTAGGACTGCATTCATTGTTTCCCATAAGTTTGGGTATGTTGTGGCTTCATTTTTATTAAACTCTAAAAAGTCTTTAATTTCTTTCTTTATTTCTTCATTGAACAAGTCATCATTGAGTAGAGTGTTGTTCAGATTCCATGAGAATGTTAGCTTTCTATTATTTATGTTGTTATTGAAGATAAGTCTTAGTGCATGGTGATCTGATAGGATGCATAGGATAATTTCAGTATTTTTATATATATTGAGGCCTGTTTGTGACCAATTATATGGTCCATTTTGGAAAAGGTACCATGAGGTGCTGAGAAGAAGGTATATCCTTCTGTTTAGAATAAGATTTTGAGAAAATCAACAAGATAGGTAAACCCTTTGCCAGGCTAACTAGAGGGCACAGGGACAGTATCCTAATTAACAAAATCTGAAATGAAAATGGAGACATAACAACAGAACCTGAGGAAATCCAAAAGATCATCAGATCCTAGGACAAAGGGTTATACTCAACAAAACTGGAAAACCTGGATGAAACAGAGAATCTTCTAAACAGATAATAGGCACCAAAGTTAAATCAGGATCATATTAATGATCTAAAAAGTCCCATATCCCCTAAGGAAATAGAATCTGTCATTCATAGTCTCACAACCAAAAGAAAAAAAAAAGGCCAGGACCAGATGGGCTTAGTGCAGAGGTCTAACAGACCTTAAAAGAGGACCTAATTCCAATTCTCCTCAAACTATTCCACAAAATAGAAACAGATGGTACTCCACTCAATTCATTCTATGAAGCCACAATTATACTTATACATAAATCACATCAAGACCCAACAAAGATAGAGAACTTCAGACCAATTTCCCTTATGAATATTGAGGCAAAAATACTCAATAAAATACTCACAAACTGAATCCAAAAACATATAAAAGCAAACATTCATCATGATCAAGTAGGCTTTATCCCAGGGATGCATGGATGGTTTGATATACAGAAATCCATCAACATAATCCACTATATAAACAAACTCAAAGACAAAAACCACATAATCATCTCATTAGATGCTGAGAAAGNATTTGACAAAATCCAACACCTATTCATGATAAAAGTCTTGGAAAGATCAGGAATTCAGGGCCCATACCTAAACATAATAAAAGGAATCTACAGAAAACCAGTAGCCAACATCAAACTAAATGATAAGAAACTGGAAGCAATCCCACTAAAATCAGGGACTAGACAAGGCTGACCACATTCTCCCTACATATTCAATATAGTACTTGAAGTCCTAGCCAGAGCAGTTCGACAACAAAAGGAGATCAAGGGGATACAAATTGGAATGGAAGAAGTCAAAATATCACTATTTGCAGATGATATTGAAAGACCTCCGAGAGGAGCCCTTCCCACTCCAAACCCAAGATGATGCTCACTCACCCAGGAATCACAGAAAACAACCGTCTTGATGCAAAAACACGACGTAGTTTAATGGCAGAGCTCCGGGCCAATTTGTATCTCACGCAGGAGAACAAGAAATCGACCATGTGGCTCGAAAACTAGGAGTTTTTATAGGGAGAGGGGTCAGGGGCTCGGGAGAATTGGCGTGGTTGTACACGATTGGCCCATTTAAATACCAACACATTTGCAGAATGGTACTTGCAAGTCAGCAGAACACCTGGTTAATATATGACTCCAAACTATGTCAGGAATGTTTTAACAATGGACATGCCCAGGCCTGTTCTATTGTGTCCTCCACCTCAGGCTTCTAAGCTTACAAACAACTTTTTGACCTAAGTTACATGAATCACAGGCCTTAAATTTCATCTTAAATTTCATTTCCCTTCATTCCCTTCTTTTTCTCTACTTAATTCTAATCCTAGAATTCTAAAGGTTATCTTCTTCTTGAGGACTCATAGTCTGATATTGCTGCCTAAGTACCATGAGCTGTACTGTATCAATTCTGCCTCTAACAAAGGCAACTAGTCGATTAATCAAACAGGGTCCAAACGTTAAGAGGAAAAGCAGAATTATCAATGGTCCAGTGATGACTGACAACAAAGTGATCAGCCAGGGGGAGCCGGTAAACCAGGATTCAAACTATCCTTGGTGGGCTTCTCAATCCCGTTTTCTTCTCTCTAGTCTTTCTTTGAGCCTCTGCATGGAATCCCTAACTACACCTGTGTGATCTGCATAGAAATAACACTCTTCTTTAAGGGCTACACAAAGGCCCCCTTCTTTAAGGAATAAAAGATCTAAGCCCCTCCTATTCTGCAACATGATCTCAGAAAGGGGGGTTAGGGATTTTTCCAAGGCGCTGACAGATTTTTGTATAGCCACAATACCTCAATATCTTCATGAACAGCCTCACATAATGCCAAAGGATGTTGGTCTCTTGTGATCATGGCAGCAGTATCAGTGCCAGTTCCTGCTGCCACTCCTGCCCCCAGGAGTACGGCTAGAGTGAGAGTAACAGGTTCTCACCTGTACCTAGTCACAATCACTTGATTATCAAAATGATCTTCTAGTCCATCAGGCTCATGGTAATAAATTCTGGGCAATAGCTGAACTAATACACAAAAATCACCAGAGTCATTGAAAATGCCAGTAGCTATGCACGGGGTGAGCCTCATGTTGCAGGCGCACCACCCTCCGTTTGGGGCCAGGTAGAAATTAGTAGAGGTATGAACTAGAATGGTCTGGTTACAGAGGTGCTCATATTTTGGGGGCACTGTCCCTACCCAAGTACCCTGCCCAGTCACTTCGGTCAGGGTCAGTCTGCCCATGCCTCCCCAGTCACAATTAGAGTGACTAGTGGTATTGTTAAATCTCAGACTAGTGGCAATCCCCTCATAATAGGGTGGCCCTGCTGATGAGCAGAGCCAACAAGAATTTGTGTCATCTGGCCTGGTGTTATTGAGGGCCAGGTATGCTCCCAAGATCAAATTGAAGAGCCGGTCCCCAGTCTTCGGGACAGGCTCAGTCTGAGGTTTTGGGAGGGCAGTTGGAGCAGTGATAGTATTGGGGGTGGTACCAAGACCCAGGGAGGGTGCCACTGTGGGAAGGGGCAGCTGAGGAGGTGCAAGTGGGCCCTAGTCAAATAGCACCTTATTGGGACCAACGGGCTGCCCTGGCAGAGTCTCAACTTTGAGTCTAATTTGCAAAGTGAATCGGGATTTGTTCTGGACACATAGTACCTCAATCCCCACATCCTGCCTTTATCCCAGCCTCCAAACTGTTTTCCCTTCTGTGTGAATTCTATGTGAAGGGGCTGGCAATGACCACTGTTATAACACCTGTTCCATGGGTCACTAGTCCAATTTCTGCAGACCGTGATGAGGTCCCAGGTGGAGGAGGGATTCCAATATGCCTGCCCTGTGGTCTCATACCCCTATTCTCTGCAAAAGAAATGATCTGACCCTCTGCATGTTTTCACTGCTTTCCTATCTCTCCCATCCCTGGGACATATATAAACCTCACTGTTCACCATGTCATCTCTAGCTTTTTCAAAACAACATCCAATCTTTCCGTAGGAAGTCTGGCCATTGCAGGCGGAATAATCCGAATTTGGAGGCTTAGTCCACTTAGAAGTTTCCAGGTCAGTGTCGGGGATATCCCATGAGTCTAACCCAGCTGCCAGGGCACAGGAATCGGGGTTAGCACAGGTCACCAAGTGGTGGGGGTGGCATCTTTAGTGAGACTCCAAGCAACTTCTCCTGCTTGGGACAACACCTGCCAAGTCAAGCTTTTGGGGGCATGGGGGTTACTTGCCCTTGTGTTGCCTACGAGGCAAATGAAACTTAAGAGGATTGTCAGTCTTTTCTAAGGTCTATTCATTCTGGTCAGCCTCAGGGGGTGCCTTCTTAACGTGAGACGCATAAACCCAGGTTGGGATTCCTTCCACTTTTATGGCAGTGGGCGTCATCAGCAACACCAAGTAGGGTCCTTTCTACCTCGGCTCTAGGTTGCCTGCTCAATGTCTCCTCACCAGGACAGTGTCTCCTACTTCAAACTGATGCAGCACCTGTGTATCACCAGCAACATAGGTTTCTTTTAACAATTTCCAGACCTCTTTTCTTACAATTTCAAGAGCCTTGAGCCAGGTAAAAAGCAGAGAGGAGGGGATGAAGGATGCATCTGGGCAAGTTCTACTCTCTACTGTCACATAGATGGGCATAGGTGCCCCATACATTAATTCAAAGGGTATTAGACCAGAGGCTCCAGGGGTATTCTGGGCCCTGAATAAGGCATAAGGGAGAAGGGCTGTCCAATCTTTTCCACTGGTTTCTAAAGCTAATTTGGTTAGGGCTTCTTTTAGCATTCTATTCATTCTCTTTACCTGTCCTGAACTCTGGGGTCGGTATGTACAATGTAATTTCCAATTTATCCCCAGCTGTCTGGCCAATCCCTGACTTATCTGGGAGACGAAGGCCGGCCCATTATCTGTACCAAGGAAGAATTTCTTCGAGTATCTTCTTGGCCACCACATTAGCTGTCTCTCTTGGTGGGGAACACCTCAACCCACCCTGAAAAAGTGTCTATAAAGACTAAAAAACATTTCTTTCCATACTGGGCTGGTTTTACCTCAGTGAAGTCGGTTTTCCAGTAGGTCCCAGGTCTGTCTCCTTGCAATCACCTTCCACCATGGAGCCTGCTGGACCCGGCGTTAGTGAGCACACAGGCTCGGCAGTTTTTCACTAGGTCCTCTACAGCTTTCTGTAGTCTGAGAATATGATAAGGGGACCTACTGACCAGTTTTATCATCTTTTTGAATCCTAAGTGAGTGAGGTGGTGTATGTCAGCCAGGTATTCCAGCCCCTCTTTTTCTGTGAGGATTTCTTTCTCCATCTCTTCCTTAACTAGCTGGGATGCAGTTTTAACTACTAGAGTCATTGGTCCCTGGGCTTCCTCTTTGGCTACTTCGTCTGCCATTTTGTTCCCTCTTTCTATTGGTCTGGTCCCACTTTGATGTCCTGGGCAATGGATGATCACCACCCTGCGAGGCAGGTGGACAGCTTCTAAAACCTGAGGATCTCCTCCTTATTTTTAATGTCCTTCCCAGCGGAAGTCAAGAGTCCACGCTGCCTGTAGATTGCCCCATGGACATGAGCCATAGCGAAGGCATATCAGCTATCAGTGTAAATGTTAATGGCCTTTCCTTCTGCCAGCCTTAAAGCCTGGGTTAGAGCAATGAGCTCTGCTCTCTGTGCTGATGTCCCCTCAGGCAGACTGCTGGCTCAAATGATGGACTTCTCATCTACTACAGCTGCCCCTGCTTTGCACTTACCTTCCACCATGAAGCTGCTTCCATCGGTGAACCAGGTCACTGATCCTGGTCAGGGTTGGTCTGTGAGGTCTGGCCAATTCCAGGTCCTTCTGCCAGTACCTCGTCACATTTGTGTACAGGGGTTTTGCTGGCTTCAGGCATTAAGGTAGCAGGGTTGAGGATGGCAGGGGAAACGAAGGTCATTTGCTCCATCAACAGCAAACTCTGATAGTGAGTCATTTGGGCATTGGTCATCCAGCGGTCAGGGGGCTGCCTGATAATATTCTCAAGCGAGTGCGGGGCCACCATGGTGATGTTCTGCCCCATCATCAGCTTATCAGCATCTTTTACCAACACAGCTGTAGCCACTAACACTCATAGGCAGGAAGGCCACCCACTAGCCACAGAGTCCAGTATCTTTGATAGGTAAACTACCGGGCACTTCTAGGTCCCTAAAGCTTGAGAGAGGACCCCCTTAGCTACCCTGTTCCTTTCTTCAATGTATAGGGTGAAAGGCTTGTTCAGGTCTGGCAGTGCTAGGGCAGGGGCCTGCAGCAGGGCCTTTTATAGCATCTCAAAAGCTGATTGATGTTCCTGGGTCCAGGTGAATTCCCCTTTTTCTTTGGTTAGGGAGTACAATGGGGCTGCTAGAGTGGCAAATCCCAGGACCCAAAGTCTACAGAATCCCGCCATCACTAAGAATTCTCTTACCTGGCGAGGGGTGGTTGGGGTCAGGTTCTGCTTCCTGGCTTCTGTGAGCCATCATTGTCCATTCTTCAGGATGTATCCCAAGTAGGTCACTTCCGTCCAGCATAACTGTGCCTTTTTAGCCAAAACCTGATACCCAACTCACCCAACTCTACCAGGATGTTCTGAGTCCCAAGTTCGCACTCCTTGCTTGTTTCTGCAGCTAGTAAAAGATCATTAATGAATTACAAAAGCATCACTGGGGATTATTGGCTCGAAAAAAGGCAAGATCTCGGTGTAAGGCCTTGTCAAACAAGTTAGGTGAATTCTTGGACCCTTGAGGCAGTCCTGTCCATGTAAGCTGTCTGGTCCTTCCTTTCTGGATCTCGCCACTCGAAGGCAAACAGGGGTTGGCTATTAGGGTGTAACCTCAGACAGAAGAAAGCGCCTTTAAGATCTAAGACCGTATACCAGGTTCGCTCAGGTNGCAGTGTGCTGAGCAGGCTATAAGGGTTTGGCACTGTGGGGTGAATGTCTTGAGTTCTCTTATTGACTTCCCTAAGGTCTTGGACAGGGCAATAGTCATCTGTTCCTGGCTTCTTTACCGGGAGTAGGGGAGTGTTCCAAGGGGACTTGCATGGGACCAAGATCACCTGCTGAAGCAGTCTGGTGATGTGAGGGCATATGCCATCTTGTGCTTCTCTGCTCATGGGGTACTGTCAGACCCCAATGGGAGTGGCTCCAGACTTGAGCTCAAGCACCACCGGGGGTACTTGTCTTGCCATGCCCTTTCCTCCCGTCTCAGCCCACGCCTGAGGAAATCGATTAAGCCAGTCCTGTAGCCCCTCAGGGGGCTTCAATTTTTCCTGATAAATCCAGTACTCTTCTCCTAATTGTAAAGTTAGTGCCAAGGTCTGAGATGTCTCTATTCCCCAAGATACTTCTGGTCTGGGGGAGGCAAAGTTTATTTGTGCTTTCAATTTGGTTAGTAAGTCTCTTCCCAGTAGGGGCAAGGGGCACTCTGGAATGACCAGAAATGAATGAGTCACTTCGTTTCATCCTAGGTCCACTGTCCGGGATGTGGTCCATGGGTACAATTTTTGCCCTGTAGCCCCAATCACCAATGTTCTCTCATTCTTTCTTACTTTACCTAATGGTGTTCTTAGCACCAAAAATTCTGTGCCTATGTCGACCAGGAAGTCTACGGGGGTCCCCTCCACTTCTAATGTTACCCGAGGCTCAGGGAGGGGGTCAGAGCCCCATCTCCCCTAGTATTCACTCTCTTCGAAAGACAGCACCTTTACTCCCTGTTTCTTTTTAGGGCATTCACGGGCCCAGTGGCCAGTATCATTGCAGTACACACATTGGTCTCTTTCTAGGCGTGGTCTGTCTTCTCTGGGTCTTCTTAGCTCTCTCCATTTTCTGTCTCCCAGGTCGCCTAACTGTCTAGCCCTACCTCCTTTGTCCCTATCTACTGCTACGGCCAGAACCCAAGCCAGAGCCTTTTGCTGTCTTCTGTCCCTCCTGTCCTCATCTTCTCTCCTCTCTCTCTTTTCTCTTTCCAGCTTTTCATCCTCCATCTCTCTCTTATGATACACTTTCTCAGCTTCCTTAACCACATCCCTTACAGTATAATCCTGCAGTCTCTCAATCCGCTGCAATTTTCTCCTAATGTCAGGGGCCAACTGGCTGATAAAGGCCATAATAACTGAGGCCCGCTGCCCCTCGGACATAGGGTCAAACAGGGTGTATCTCCTGTAAACCTCCAAGAGCCTCTCCAAAAAGACCGAGGGGGAGCTCAGTTGTCTGCTGCATAACTTCTCTACCTTAGCCAAATTCGTAGGCCTGCGAGCAGCACCTCTCAGCCCCGCCACTAGAGCCCTGCGGTAGTAGTTGGACAGCCGTTTGCTACTTTGTGCCGTGTTATAGTCCCATTGAGGGTGGGTTAGAGGGAATCCTTCATCTATTACAGCCAATGTCTGGACAGGGTGTCCAACATCATCCTGGATATTTTTCCAGGCTTCTTGGAGGACTCTCTCTCTCTCCTCTGTGGTAAACAGGGTGGGATTGCATGCTGGTACAACCACTCTGGAAATCATTCTGGTGGTTCTTCAGAAAATTGGACAGAGTACTACCAGAAGATTCAGCAATACCTTTCTTGGGCATATACACTGAAGATGTTCCAACTGGTAATAAGGTCACATGCTCCACTATGTTCATAGCAGACTTATTTATAATAGCCAGAAGCTGGAAATAAACCAGATGTCCCTCAACAGAGGAATGGATNCAGAAAATGTGGTACATTTCCACAATGGAGAACTACTCAGCTATTAAAAACAATGAATTCATGAAATTCTTAGGCAAATGAATGTATCTGGAGGATATCATCCTGAGTGAGGTAACCAAATCACAGAACTCACTTGATACACACTCACTTGATACACACTCACTCATTGATTTTAGCCCAGGAACTTAGAATATCCAAGACACAATTTGCAAATCACATGAAGCTCAAGAAGAAGGACCAACCTGTGAATATTTTGTTCCTTCTTAGAATGGGAAGCAAAATAACCATGGAAGGAGTTATGGAGACAAAGTTCAGAGCTGAGACAGAAGGAAGGACCATCCACAGACTGCCCCACCGGTGGATCCATCCGATAAACAACCATCAAACCCAGACACTACTGTATATGCCAGCAAAATTTTGCTGACAGGATCCTTTGCTTACAAATACAGAAGTGGATGCTCACAGTCATCTATTGGATGGAACAGAGCGTCCCCAATGAAGGAGCTAGAAAAGGTACCCAAGGAGCTAAAGGGGTCTGCAACCCTATAGAATGAACAACAATATGAACTAACCAGTGTTGGTCATTGGGCATGCAACAATATGGACTAACCAGTGTCTGTGCATATACAGACAGCCTGATTTCCAGTTGATACTAGATGTTGAACCCCGGGAATCAGTGTTGATAATTCACCTACATGTGACAGAAGTTCTCTCATGTCTCCTGGAATCCTGGTTCCTGTTGAAGCTACTGCCCCCTCAGCCCCCACAAGAGAAGCATGGTTAGTAGTCAAGTAGTCAATGTCCCAAGCTTCTGACTTTCAGGCTAGACTCCTCCCCAGTTGTCTAGCAACAGTAAAGACCATAAAAGGGGCTGTTTGGCCCCACCTTGCTCTCTTGCCCTTACTCCCCCTTATACTTTCTCTCCTCTCTCCTCTCTCCTCTCTCCTCTCTCCTC
>NC_034599.1:15261934-15273378 GCF_900095145.1 Mus pahari
TCTCTCTCTCTCTCTCTCTCTCTCTCTCTCTCTCTCTCTCCTTTCACCCTTCTCTTCTCCTGGCGATGACCAGTCTGTCTCTCTTTTACCTTCTCTCCTTTCCCCTGCTTTTCTACAATAAAGCTCTAAAACCATAGACTGTCTCTGTTCATCAAGGCCTGCTGAGCTTAGAAGATGGATAGGCTTTCCTCTAATGAGCTGTTTCTAATCTCCTGATGGAAAGCCATCCTGTGCTCCAGTCAAGGCCCACTGTGCAGACTCTCGCCTGTGTGGGAACCTCTTTCCCTCAGCCCTCTCTCCCACAACTCCTGGAGTTACAGGGTGTCACTCCGGGGCCCCCGGTCAGGGGCTGCCCCTTGTATACCACCTGTCAAGTAGGGTCAGGGGCTTAGATGCCCACCTGGGGCCAAGTGGAAAGCATCTGGCAGCCCTCCTGTGTCCAACTGCCCAGAGCATAGAAGGTACTCTGGCTGGACATGGTCTATCCTCTCTCCCCTTCTTCCCCCATACCCCGTTTAGTTCCCACAAGCCAGCATCTTCCAGAGCTTGTGTCTCTTGTTGCATATGTAGCAAAGGATGGCCTAGTAGACCATCAATGGGAAGAAAGACCCTTGGTTTGGGGAAGACTATATGCCCCAGTACAGGGGGAATGTCAGGGCCAGGAAGCGGGAGTGGGTGGGTTGGGGAGCAGGGCAGGGGAGGGCATAAGGGACTTTGGAGATAGCATTTNAAATGTAAATGAAGAAAATATCTAATTTAAAAAGAAACATGAACTGAGCAAACAATTATAGGAATGTCAAAGTGGAGACAGGAAAGCCAATGAGGCTTCAGTAAGAGGGACTCCAGGCAACTGAGAATGTTGAGAGTCAGAGAGAAAAACAGGGAAGAGAACATTTAATTATTTAATACCAATTGTCAGTCTGAATACATACATACATATTCATAACATTAAAGAGACTGAGCAGGTTGAATTTAGAAACAAATATATTTATATTATACACATATATGAATGTTACAATAATTAATAAAAAGAAGCCATGTATTTGAAAGAGAGCAGGAAAGAGTATAGGGGAGAGGTAGGGAAAGAAGAAAGGGAAAGGGGAAATGCTGTAATCACACTATAATTTCAAAACATAAAAGAAATAATAATAAATTCATGTTAGAAAATAAAAGTGATCCATCCTATAGATGACTGTGAGCATCCACTTCTGTATTTGCCAGGCACTGGCAAAGCCTCATATGAGACAGCTGTACCAGGGTCCCTTCAGCAAAATCTTGCTGGCATATGCAATAGTGTCTGGGTTTGGTGGCTGATGATGGGATGGATCCCTGGGTAGGGTAGTCTCTGGATAGTGCATCCTTTCATCTTAGCTCCAAACTTAAATTGTAGCACAAATTTTGCTTATTGAAATGTTGAAAAATAAAAATATTATTCCAAATGATTAAGAGATAATCCACAGTAGCAAAGAGTAAGCACTACCATTCAACCCACAACTACAGGGAGAACAATTAGTACTGTATGGTGAACTGTTGCATATCCTCATTGTTCCATAGGGGAAGTATATTAAAGGCATTTTTAAGTTGACATTATCAGCATATAATTGTTTATTGTATAATTCCTTATTGTACATCAAAGGGCATCTGACCAAAGTGCTCAGGACAAGCTTAAGGACATATATCCTTTCTTTAGTCTCATCTGTACTGGCATTAAAACAGCCTTTCACAATTCATGGTGATCTTATGATAATAAAAAATGGAAATTCTGAAAAGGATCAATAACTCATTCTTTATTATTACTATATAACCAACTTCTCCATATACTTTTGAAAATTCACCTCAATTCAATCTAATTCAATTTTATGTGAAAATTATCATGGTTCTTAAATGTCTAATTTTATTTAATATTTGAAAATATCATATATGCATACACTGTATCTTGACCATATCTATCTTCACACCCTTTTCTGAATATTCATTAGATGTGCTATCACAATTCCCTCTTGACTTTAGTTCTGACTTTTATAATTTTCATTAGTTTATCTTTTACCCATCTGTGTCTAATTATTGTTGCCCATATATGCATGATTCTGAAGTCATTCACTGGGACATGAGGGAATCAACCAATAGCCATGTCCTTAGCATTGACTATCCACCTTTAACCTTCTTTGGTGAGAACTTATTTTTGACAAAATAAAAATATACACAAAGCTTAAGCCATCCTAACCAAAAGACAGAGAGACAGTATCCAAATAAACAAACCAGAAATGAAAAGAGACACATAAAAACAGAAACTGAAGAAATTCAAAGAGAATTATGAGATCTTACTTCAGAAATCCATACTCCACAAAATTTGAAAATCTTGATGAAATGGGTGGTTTTCTAGACAGATACCACTTACCAAATGAAATCACAATTATGTAAACTACTTATCCATCTCTACACTTTCTAAAGAAATAAAAGCAGTTATTAGAATTGTTCACCAAAATGAAAGCCCAAAGCCAGAGGGTTTTAGTGTAGAAATTCAACAGATTTTCAAAAAATAGCTATACTAAAACTCTACAAAGATTCCATAGAATAGAAACAGAAAGAACACTGTCAAATTCATTCTATGAAGTCACAGTCACCCTGATATCCGAAGCACACAAAACCTAAAAGAGAATGATAATTTCAAACCAATCTCTCATGAATATTGATATAAAAATACTCAATACAAAACTTGAAAACAAAATCCAGAAATACATCAAAATCAACATCTGCATGATCAGGTATGCCTAACACCAGGGATGCAGGGATGGTTCAATAAACAAAAATCTATCAAAATAATCCACCATATCAACAAAATGAAAGAAAAAAAATCTCATGAGTTGTTGAAGTAGCCTTTGAAAAAATCCCACACTACTTCATGTTATAACATTAGAGAGATCAGGGATACAAGGCATAATAAGCATAATAAAAGCAATATACATCAAGCCAATACACCGAATTAAGCTAAATGGAGACAAAATTAAAGCAATTTTACAAAAAACAGGGACAAGACGAAGCTCTCTACATTCTTCCTGTCAGTTCAATATAGTACTTGAAGTTCTAGCTAGAGCAATAATACAACTGTAGAAAACCAAGAGGATACAAATTGAAAATCTTCAAGGCTTTGCTACTTCTGGGTGATATGATAGTTTAAGTAAGAGACCACAAAAATTTCTATCAGAGAACTACAGCTGAGAAACACCTCTAGGAAAGTGGCTGTATACAAAATTAACTTGAAAAAAAATCAGCTGCATTCCTCTATTCAAATGAAAAACAGCTCAAAAAAGAAATTAAGGAAATGACACACCTTACAATACTCACAAATAATAATAATAATAAAAAATCTTTGCCTAACTCCAATCAGTAATGTGAAAAACCTATATGACAAGAACTTTCAGTCACTGAAGGAAGAAATTGGGGAGGATATCAGAAGATGGAAAGATCTCAAATGCTCTTGCATTGGTAGAATTACCTAAGTGAAGATAACCATCATTGCAAATACAATTTACAGATTCAATGAAATTCCTATCAAAATTCCAACACAATTATTTATAGACACTGACAGAGTAGTTTTCATTTTCATAAGGAAAACAAAACAAAACCAAACAAAACAAAACCTAGAATAGCTTAAATAATCCTAAACAATAAAAGAACTTCAGGAGAAATCACCATCCCTGACCTCAAGCTATACTACAGAGCAAAAGTATTAAAAGCTGAAAGATATTGGTATAGAAACAGACAAGTTGATTAATGGAATCAAATTGAAGACCCTGAAATAAGCCTGCATATCTATGGACACTTGATTTTTGACAAGGAAGACAAAACCATATCAGGGAGAAAGGAAAGCTTCTTTGCCAAGTTGTTTTAGTCTAACTGAATGTCTACATGTAGATGAATGTAAATAGATCCTTATCTGTCACCATTTAAAAATCTCAAGTTCATGGGTATTAATTACCTCAATGTTTAGCTGAATACATTAAATGTAATAGAAGAGAAAGTGGAGAATAGCGTTAAACTCCTTGTTACAGGAGACAATTTCCTGAACAGAACATCAGTGGCTCAGGCTCTAAGATTAACAGTTGATAAAAGAGACGTCATGTAACTGAAATGCTTCTGTAAGGCAAAGGACAATATCAATAGGGCAAAGAGCAATCTACAGATTACAAAAGAATTATTATCAACCTTACATTTGACAGAGCACTAATATCCAAAATTTATAAAGAACTTCAGAAGCTAGATACCAACAACCCAAATAACTCAAATAAAAAATGAGGTACATAGCTCAAAAAATAATTCTCAACAGAGGAATCTTTAATGGCTCAGAAGCTTTTAAAGAAATGTTTAAAGTCAGTACTTATGAGGGAAATGAAAGACAAAATGATGCTGAGATTCCATCTTACACCTGGAAGAATGGCTAAGATAAAAAAAACCTCAAGTGATAGCACATGCTTGTGAGGATATGGCTCAAGGGTAACACTCCCCCATTGCAGGTAGGAGTGCAAACTTGTACCTCCACTTTGGAAATGGTTCTACCTCAAGACTCAACTATACCACTCCTGGGCATATACTCAAAAGATGTTCCACCATCCTCAAAATACACCTGTTCTATTATGTTCATAGAAACTTTATTTGAACTATCCAGAAACTGGAAAAACTAGATATACCTCAACTGAAAAATAGATAAAGAAAATATGATACATCTACACAATGGAATACAATAGTATTCCATTTAATAGCTGAATACAGCTATTAAAAACAAGGACATGAATGTTATAGATACATGGGTAGAATTTGAGAATAATAGCCTGATTGATGTAACCCAGACCCAGAAGTACATGAATGGTATGTACTCAGTTAGAAGTGGCTATTAGTCATAAAATATAGGATACTCCTGCTACACTTCAGAGACCCAAACAAGGATCCAAGCAAGAGATAAGATCCAAGCAAAGATGTTTCTTCTTTCACTTAGAATGGGAATAAAATAGCCCTACAAGGTAGGTAGAGGGAAGGAATAGGAACACCGGTCACCTCAAAACAAACAATACATCAAACAATCAAACAACCAAGGTGTGCCTGTTTGGTGTTCCATCACTGTGATAAAATACTTGAAATAAACAACATTTAAAAAAGAAAAACTTTGGCTCATAATTTGAGAAGTTTCAGTTCATAATTAGGATACTTTGCTGACAAACGTCCAAATGGCTTGGTTGATGACTGTCCAGTTAGATTTTGAGTGTTGTGAAAAAACAATATGACCAGAGTAACTCTTATAAAGAAAAGCATTTAAGTAGGGCTTGCTTAAAATTTTAGAGATATAGTCCATAATCATCTTGAAGGAAAGCAAGGTGGCATGCAGGCTAACACAATGCTAGAGAAGTAGCTTGAGAGTTCTACATTCAAATCCAATGGCAGCAGGAAGAGAAAGTGATGCTGAGCTTGGCTTGAATATTTAGAACTTGAAAGTCCATCTCCAGTGACACATGTCAAAAAAAACCATACATTCTAGTGCTTGCCAAGTAGCTCCACTCCCTCATGACTAAGCATTTGATATATGAGCCTGTGGGATCTATTCCTATTAAAACCACCGTAAGGTTCCAGAGTTGTTTCTCAAATGGTTGATTTTTTTAACCCTTTGTATTTTTAGTTTATTGTATGTTCTGGATATTGATCTATAGTCAGATACATAGCTGGCAAAGATTCTTTCCCATTCTTATAGGTTTTGTCTTTACCTCTTTGCTGTGTATTTAGCTGTTCAAAAGCTTTTTTGGTTTATAAATAGTCACTTGTCAATTGTTGGCTTTCATTTGAAGGAAAATGGAGGCTTATTCAGAAAATTATCTTTATCATCCATGATATTGGTGATTTTTCTTTTTTCATCTAGCACTTTGAGTGTTTCGGGTTTTGTATTCTGGTCAATTTTGAGTTATTTTAGTGCATAGCAATAGAGTTAGAATTTCATTTGACTGCTAGTGTATATTCAAACCTATGGATAATAGGTATAGATAAGAATAAAGATTTTCAACTTAAAGGACCACTAAAAATCTTCAACAAAATTATACAAGAAAACTTCCCTAACCTAAAGAAAGAGATTCTCGAACATACAAGAAGCCTACAGAAGTCCAAATAGAATGGACCAGAAAAGAAATCCCTCACAACACATGATAATTAGAACAACAAATGCACTAAATAAAGAGAGAATATTGAAAGTAGTAATGGGAAAAGGTCAAGTAAAATATAAAGACAGACCAATTTGAATTACATCAGACTTTGCAACAGAGACTATGAAAGCCAGAAGATCCTGGAAATATGTTATATAGACCCTAAGAAATCACAAATGCCATCCCAGGCTACTATGCCCAGCAAAACTTTCAATTTCCATAGATGGAGACACTGAAGCATTCCATGACAAAACCACATTTACACAATACCTTTCTATGAACCCAACCCTTCAAAGGATAATAGTGGGAAAACAACAACACAAGGACAGAAAGTATGACCTAGAAAAATAAAGAAAGTAATCCTTCAACAAACCTAAAAGAAGATGGCCANAAGAACAGAATCCCAACTCTAACAATAAAAATAACAGGAAGCAACAATTATTTTTCCTTAATATCTCATAATATCAATGGACTTAATTCCCAAATAAAAAGACATAGACTAACAGACAGGCTACATAAACAGGAACCAACATTTTGTTGCTCACAGGAAACCCACCTCAGGGACAAAGACAGACACTAACTCAGAGGAAAAGGATAGAAAATAATTTTCCAAGCAAATGGTCGGAAGAAACAAGTTGGAGTAGCAATTCTAATATCAAATAAAATTGACTTCCAACCCAAAGTTATCAAAAAAGACAAGGAAGGGCACTTCATACTCATCAAAGGTAAAATCTTCCAAGATGAAATCTCAGTTCTGAATATCTATGCTCCAAATGCAAGACACCCACTTTCATTAAAGAAACTATAGTAAAGCTCAAAGCACATATTGCACCTTACACAACAGTAGTGGGACACTTCAACACTCCACTATCACCAATGGACAGATTCTGGAAAAAAAATTAAACAGAGACACAGTGAAACTAACAGAAGTTATGAAAGAAATGGATTTATGAGATATCTACAGAACATTTTATTCTAAAACAAAAGGACTTACCTTCTCAACACCTCATGGCACCTTCTCCAGAATCAACCATATGAGTGGTCACAAAACAGGCCTCAACAGATAACAAAATATTGAAATTAGCCCATGCATCCTATCAGATCACCATGAACTCAGGCTGATCTTCAATAACAACATAAATAATAGAAAGCCAACATCCACATAGAAGCTAAAGAACACTCTACTCTTTGATACCTTTCTCAAGGAAGAAATAAAGAAAGAAATTAAAGACTTTTTAGAGTGTAATGAAAATGAAGCCACAACATACCCAAACTTATGGGACACAATGAAACCATTCCTGAGGGGAAAACTCATAGCTCTGAGTGCCTCAAAAAAGAAACTAAATAGAACATGCACTAGCAGCTTGACAGCACATCTAAAAGCTTAAGAACAAAAGGAAGCAAATTCACTGAAGAGGAGTAGATGGTAGAAAATAATCAAACTCAGAGCTAAAATCAACCAAGTGGAAACAAAAAGAACAATTCAAAGAATCAACCAAACTAGGAGCTGCTTCTTTGAGAAAATCAACAAAATAGATAAACTCTTAGTCAGACTCGCTAGAGGACACAGTGGCAGTATTGTAATTAACAAAATCAGAAATAAAAAGGGAGACATAACAACAGAACCTGAGGAAATCCAAAACACCATCACATCATACTACAAAAGGCTATACTCAACAAAACTGGAAAAAACAGAATTAAATGGACAAATTTCTAGACAGATACCAGGTACGAAAGTTAAATCAGGATCAGATTAATGATCTAAACTGCCCCATGTCCCCTAAAGAAATAAAATCAGTCATTAATAATCTCCCACCCAAAAAATTAAACACAAGACTAGATAGGTTTAGTGCAAAATTTTATCAGACCTTAAAAAACACCTAATTCCAGTACTCCTCAAACTATTCCACAAAATAGAAACAGAAGGTACTCTACCCAATTCACTCTATGAAGCCACAATTACTCTGATACCTAAACCACATAAAGACACAACAAAGATAGAGAACTTTAGACCAATTTCCCTTATGAATATCGATGCAAAATTACTCAATAAAATTCTGGCTAACCGAATCCAAGAACACATCAAAACAAACATCCATCATGATCAAGTAGGGTTCATCCCAGGGATGCAGGGATGGTTTAATATATGGAAATCCATCAACATAATCCACTATATAAACAAACTCAAAGACAAAACCTCATGATCATCTCGTTAGATGATGGGAAAGCATTTGACAAAATACAACACCCCTTCATGATAAAAGTCTTGGAAAGATCAGGAATTCAGGGCCCATACCTAAACATAATAAAAGTAATATACAGCAAACCAGTAGCCAACATCAAAGTAAATGGAGAGAAGCTGGAAGCAATCTCATTAAAATCTGGGACTAGATGAGGCTGCCCACTTTCTCCCTACCTATTCAATATAGTACTTGAAATCCGAGCCAGAGCAATTAGACAACAATAGGAAGTCAAGGGGATACAAATTGGAAAGGAAAAAGTCAAAATATCACTATTTTCAGATGATATGATAGTATATAGATGATCCAAAATCTTCTATGAGAGAACTCCTAAAACAGAAAAAGAGCTTCAGTGCAGTAACTAGGTATAAAATTAATTCAAACAAATCAATAGCCTTTTTCTACACAAAGGATACACAAGCTGAGAAAGAAATTAGGGAAACAACACCCTTCACAATAGTTACAAAAAATATAAAATACCTTGGTGTGACTCTAACAAAGGAAGTGAAAGTACAGTATGATAAGAATTCAAGTCTTTGAAAAAGAAATCAAAGAAGATCTCAGAATATGGAAAGATCTCCCATGCTCATGGATTGGCAGGATCAATACAGTAAAAATGGCAGGAAAATGATCAATACAGTAAAAAAAGAAAACTGGACATAGTGCTACCAAAAAATCCAGCAATTCCTCTTCTGGGCATATACCTATAAGATGTTCCAACTTGTAATAAGGACACATACTCCACTATGTTCATATCAGTCTTATTTATATTAGCCAGAAGCTGGAAATAAACCAGATGTCCCTCAACAGAATTATGGATACCGAAAATGTGGTACATTTATACAATGGAGTACTACTCAGCTATTACAAACAATGAATTAATGAAATTCTTAGGCAAATGGATCTGGAGGATATCATCCTGAGTGAGGCAACCCAAACACAAATGAACACACATGGTATGCACTCACTGATAAGCGGATATTATCCCAGAAACTTAGAATACCCAAGATCCAATTTGCAAAGCACATGAAACTCAAGAAGAAGGAAGACCAAAGTGTGGATACTTCGTTCCTTCTTAGAATTGGTAACAACATACCCATTGAAGGAGTTACAGAGAAAAAGTTCAGAGCTAAGATATAAGGAAAGACCATCCAGAGACTCACCTGGGGATCCATCCCTTATGCAACCACCAAACTAGACACTTGCATATGCCTGGAAGATTTTGCTGACAGGACCCTGATATAGCTCTCTCTTGTGAGGCTATTCCAATGCCTGGCAAATACCGAAGTGAATGCTCACAATCATCTATTAGATTGGACAGAGGGCCCCCAATGGAGGAGCTAGAGAAAGTACCAAAGGAGTTAATGGGGTCTGCAACCCTGTAGGAGCAATAACGATATGAACCAACCAGTACCCCTCAGAGCTGTGTCTCTAGCTGCATATGTAGCAGACGATGGCCTATTTGGCCATCAGTGGGAGGAGAGGCCTTTGGTATTGTGAAGATCATGTGCCCCAGTACAGGGAAATGCAAGGGCCAGGAAGTGTGAGTGGGTGGATAGAGGAGCAGCGTAGGAGGAGGGTATGGGTGTTTGAGGATAGCATTTGAAATGTAAATGAAGAAAATATCTAATAAAAAATTATGCTTCAAAGCAAACATGTACTGTATACTCTGATAACTGATTGTTGTGATTTATTAGATAAATTTATCAAATACTATGAATTATAAAGAAAAAGGAACTGCAAATGGGAAATTGAAAAGTACTGAATTTAATGTGTAGATTACTTTTGTTAAGGTGGCCATTTTCATGACAATTTTAATCCTGGAGTACAATGACTTTCTATCTCCTTCAATTTCATTTTCAGTGTTTTTACATTTTTATTGTATAATATTGTCACTTCCTTGGTTAGATTTACTCACATTTTTAGGGCTACTAGAAATAGTGGTCTTCAATTTCTTTTTAGGAGTATTTGTTAGTAAATAAAAATAATAATGCCTCATATTTTAATTTTGTATCCTACTTCTTAGCTCAATGTATTTATAAGCTGCAGTAGCTTTCTGGTAGAGTCTTTATGATCTTCTATGTATAAAGTCCTATCACATTCAAATACAAATATTTTGACTTCTTCCTTTCCTAATTCTATCCCCTTAATCTCAATTAGTTGTCTTATTATTCTAACTAGACATCAAATACTGTATTAAATAGGTATGGATGGAGTCATCAAACTAGTTTTGTTCCTAATTTTAGCATAATATCTATGAATTCCTTTTCAATTAGATTGATTTTCATTGGTTGGTAGCTCTGTCTCTGGGAGCTCCCAGGTTTCCAGGTTAGCTGACACTGTGTTCTTCCTATGGGGTTGCCATCCCCTTCAGTTCCTTCTCCTAACTCTTCCATAGAAGTTTCCTGACCTCTATCGAGTGTTTGGCTGTGCTTATCTGCATCTGTCTCAGTCATCTCATAGTAGAGTCCCTCAGAGCACAGCATGCTAGGTTCCTGTCAAACAAATGTATAAACACATCAAAAATACTATCCACCATTGTCAAATAGGTTTCATTCCTGAAAGACAGGGATAGTTCAATGTCCACATATCTGTCAATGTAAAACTACTTGTAAACCAACTCTTCATTGTTTTTAAGTAATAAAGTTCTTTTTCCTGGGATTTTCAGTGAAGTAAAACAGCAGGCAGCATTCAAACCAAAGACTAGTCATTAAGAAAAAAAAAACATAATTTTGGCCATTGTCAAAAATTAAGTAGTACTGGGTTAGTCTTCTCTGACTTGTTAGCCAAATTTATCACTTACACCCACAAGCATTATCTGCTATTAATAAAAAATTTTAGTTATACTCCAGAACTTAATAGTAGTACTTCATTTTTTTTGTTTTTGTTTTTGTTGTTATTTTCTTTTAATTATTTTTAGACGTTTTCTTCATTTACATTTCAAATGCTATCCTGAATGACCCCTATATCCTCCACCCACTGTGCTCCCCTACCCACCCATTCCCACTTCTTGGCCCTGGCG